>NC_092424.1:65153493-65305733 GCF_036169615.1 Heliangelus exortis
TTTTTAAAACTTTGGTGTTCAAACTTGTCACTTTAGATTCTCATCCTGCTTTGTTCCTTGCCCTAATTCTTTTGTCAACTGTGTTGTATGTAGTTCCCTAGTTACTAGTAGTTCTTATTATTGTCATTATTAGTTAACTTCTTACTTCCTTATACAAGCCACCTACTACCTTCTAAGATGAATATATAAGATGAATAAATAAGATGAATAGTTTGTTCTGTTGTTTACTGAAGCTATAGTTTGGGCAAAAGTCATTTAGGACTAGACATGCCCTAATGCTGTGCCACAATGTATGTGTAACATTTATATAAAACTTTCATTGGCAACTAAAACATGAGAGATTGCCTCTGAACATCAAGAAACACGTTTTTACTGTGAGGGTGACCAAGTGCACTCTGTTACCCAGAGAGATTGTGGAGTCTCCATTCTTGGAGATATTCAAAAGCCTCTGGACACTTTCCTGGGCAACTGGTACTAGATAGTCTGGCTTGAGTAAGGGGGTTGGACCAGATGAGTAACTGAGGTCCCTGCCAACCTCAGCCATTCTGTGATTCTATGAATTTTCACTTGTATTTTCATGAAAACACAACCCACTTTAACAGAAAACATTAGGGAAAAGGAAAACCTTCTTTTCTCAAGGCCACAGCTTTACTGCTGTAGACCCACAACAAGTGGACAGCAACAGGAGTAACTATTTCCAGGTAGAACATACTCTGAGCTGACTGAAAAAAATGTACTCTGTGCTACCTGGTCTGAGGACACTGTTAATATAAATTTAAAACATTTGAATACTGGCCTCTGAGGAATATAAATACCTGATTTAAAATACCTGTGATGGTGTCAGATTGAGACTATGTGATGATTTGAGAAAAATTTTTGAGCGGGACAAGAGCAAAAAGGCAGAGTAGGTTGGTTTTTCTTCTGTTTCCTTAGTGAGCAGACCAGGTTTGCTCTGTAGGTGCTAATTGTCATACCTGTACATTTGATAAGCATCATTTAAAACTCTTTCCAGTTAAAAAAAGGCAAGTATCTTGTAACGCTGACTGAAGCAAACAGCTCTCCATATGCTGTTCAGTTAACATTAGAAAACAAATAGAATATCCTTTACCTAGGCAGAGTGATTTTTAGCCTCCTCCATGTCTGCTACTGTGGTCTAGGAACATACTTTGGAGTGAAGGCACTAAATCCTTTAGTGGTATCGGAATTAAAAGATACAGTAGAATTTACAAGGCCAGGAATGAATCTTCTGTTAGCACTTTATGCTACATTAAGTATGTAATTACTGATTCACTGTGCAAAGTTTATTAGGCTCCTCCATCCTACTCCCTGCTTTCACACAGATGGTGTTGCAAATCACCTCTCAATGGTCACCTGCTTGAAAGCAGAGTTTCATATGCAAAGTGCCATTCTTTGTTTAGATATGATAGCTTGCAAGATGGAAAATGAGACAGCTATTTAAATTTGTTGTTGCAGCACTTGGGCTGGGTACACAAGATTAAATAAAAAGAAAATTAGGAAGCAGATGCTTGTGGCTTAACAGAGGAATTGTGCTAAAAGACACTCTTCACTACTGGTGGATGTGAGTAATTTTACTAAGGCAGCAGTTTCCTTAATCAGGAAAAACTTCTAAGATGACATCCAGATGTTTTCTTTATCACTTCACAATGTATAATGAGTTTCTATTGTATATGTCATATTTTAAATTCCGTTCATATTTGCTTAGGTACATTTTCAAATACATATATCATCTTAACTGTAGAAGACCTGAGGACATGTTTTGTCCCTTTGACATTCTTGCCTGGTGTTGGTGTATGAGTTCACTCTAAGGCTGACAGTGTCTCATCAGCATCCAAGCAGTTGAATATTGGACTTCTGCATGTTTGAGAGGATTTGTTTTGTTGAGGATGGAGGTTTTTAGTGCTAACATCTCTTCCTATTATAGCTGTGCTGTAGTATGGTGCTTCTTGGAGTGCTGCCTCTTGTCAGAGCAGGACATGTGTTGATACAGGTGTTAATACCCACTATGGTGGGTTAATATCCTGTTCCAGTTATGTGGATATCAGAGATTTAAAACCTAGGTCTTAGGTGTAGGCTCTGTCCTCCATCTTGGGTTGTTGATGGTTTTAATGCCTGTGAGCTTGCCATCTGCCCTTGCTAGAAACCAAGCTTTATTTGGCTGGAGACCTGGGGTTCCAGCTTGCTATTGCTGACAGGGCACAAGACATGCCAGATCTTTGATGCTGATTCACAGACAGTGAGGTGTTTCATAATTTATTTGTGGTGGTGTGGGATTTGAGAGTCTTGATTTGAGCACAGCTTCTGTAGGCACGAGCCTTGTTACCCATGGTTTCGGCCTTGGGGGTCAGCTGCCAGCACAGATGCAGCAAATCCAACTCATTACTTGTTGTGCACACTGTGTATTGCTCCTCCTGAAAAATGAAGGCTGCCCTGAGTTTGGGGTGAGGAATTCTCAAAGGCTTTTATAAATAACAAGTTCCTTTTATTACAGGCATTTGTTAACATTTGTTTACTACATTCAGCACCACCTTTTCTTGAATTATCACAACAAAGTTATTATTAGATAGTCAGTCCATGAGCTTTCCAGGTACTAGTGGGTTGTAGCTAAGTTTTAATTGGGCAAGGATACATAATCTTTAAAATAAAACTAATGCTTTCTTTGACATTAGTAGATAAATTAGCAGTTACTTTTTCTCTTGTAGTCTAAAAGTTCTTGCACTTAAACTGTTCTTGGAATTTGTCTGTGGAAGCAGTCGTAAATACTCATGAATAGCAAAAAAGGTAATAACTAAATATAGCTGGAATAAATCTTCCTCTATAATTTTTTAATTATACAGTTATTTAGCAATTCATTCCTTTATTCCAATTTTAAAGTGCAGGTCAGATATTTATAAATTACTGTACATTAAAATTTCTTAGGTTTATGCCTTGCCTTCTTTCTGCTAGTTTGTACCAGTTATTACTGGCCTTCCTAAAATAAGATTTTCAAACACAATGTATTTAGTTAGTTAAAAAAAACCTAAAATAATTACATGTGCTAACTACTGCTGATAACTTGAGGGGTTTTGTGCTTGTTGCTGTGTACATTTGGATTCCATCTGGAAGTCACTCACATATCCAGTTACTTTCATTTGATTAAGTTCTCTATAGTCTTTTTAATGGGAGAGGACTTTTCACAGTGGTATATGGCTTTTTTGATACAAAAATCATCTAGAAAAGAAAATAAATTTTCTTGCCATCAGTGAAACCATAACAAAAAATCCAATTGTATAAAAGAAGGGATTTAAAATTTTCTTTCCTTCAGAAAAGTAATATAATTTCTGTAATAAGCATCTTTTAATGTGAACTTGCTTCTATAAGCTGGTGGCCAGCATACTAGAATATTCTGGAAAGGGCAGTACAAATCTAAAAGCTTACCAGTGTTTGTTACTTCCTCATGTTGTAAAAAAGACTGGTATTGCTCTGGCAGTTTGCAGGTGAAATGGAATTGTTGCTTCCAGATACCACATGCTGCCTGAATCACTCCAGTAAAGTTATTTGCATAGCTCTACAATAATTTTCAAAAGCTGGAAACTTAAGTGCATCTTCCTGAAACACCACATCTTCTTGAGCACCTGGAACTTTTGCAAGGTTTGAGCACTCAAGTACAAGTTTGTGTCTTTTTCAGTCTTAGATTGGGAAAGTCCCTTTTGACTGTAGAAGACCCCTTTAGCTTCCAGGATCTATATTTTCCAGGCTTTATCAACTGAAAACCATTTATCTTTTAATACATTCCAGCCCAGCACTGTATGATGGTACATGCTGTGCAGGACTGTGGGAATAGCTGCAGATAGTAATTTTTAAGTGAAATGTTCCTTTTGCTTTATATTGCTATGATATTGTTTATCTGCATTGTATGAAAACCTGGTGCTTTTGAGAATTTTAATGACATGTAAGAATCTGAGATTTTTTACCAAACTCAGTTAAAAAAAAAAAAATAATTCAAGTCTTTTTCCTGGGATTTCTGACATCTCCTAACCCCAAGATAACCCTGCTCTGTGCTGAGTACCAGCTTACCTTGTACTCCCTCTGCCGGTATCCCAACGGGATAGAGACCAGACCAGTTGCATTTGGGTAGTAATCTGAAGGGAGGAGGAGATTTGTTTAAATTCTCAATAAAATAAAATGCTGCTCTACCCGGTCAAAGTTCTTGAGTGAAGGTGTGACAAGCTATGCTTTGTAATGAAGTTAAAGCACACTTTGTTTCCTTCACCATTCTTTTATGGAAACAGTGATGATTTAAATTTCCAGAGCAGAGTAAGCTCTTCACTGTCTGGGTTGACTGTGCCTGGGATGAACCTGTAGTGGGTTTGGCTTGGGCAGCCAAACAGTGTGGGATGCTTGAGGGTGTTTAGTGCAGAAGCATCCCCTTGTCTCTCCAACACAGAGCCAAGCCTTTGAGCTCCAGGTTGGTGCAGCCCCAGGAGAGGCAGCCCTGCCCTATTTGGCCATCAGTGACCTTCTGCTCTTAAAGCTGAGAGAAGGCTGATCAGCTCTGAGCAGAGTAGTACAGATGGGCAAAGGTGTTTTGAGTCACTTACAAACCAGAAAACATTCCCAGAACTCTTGCTGAGGAGCATGAAGCTGGCTCTGGTGTCAGCATGTGCTGATTAGCTCAGGCTGGTCTTTAAACAGTGTAGATGTACCCTGGAGCAGAGCTGATTTTTTAATTATCTTTCTCTCTGTCCTGGAAGGAAGACATGAGGTGGACTCATGCACTGGTGTGGCATTTCACATGTGTTTTGCTCAGGTCCAGCAGGACAAGGGCTGGCCCAGAGCTAGAAAGTTGGTCTCAGATCTGGTCTTCTCCTGGAGAAAATGCTCAAAATACGTTCTCAGCACTTCTGTCTCTAAGTATACGATAAATAATACTACAGCAGTTCTAAATGAAGCCCACTGGGCTCCTTCTGTTTACCACACTGATTTTACTCATTACAATGCTTATTTCCACAAATGTTATTAACTGTCTCCTCACCTTGTATTGTAGATAATTCATAACTGACTTGCCTCAGCCAGAAGAGAGTGAAATTAGATTCAAACCACCTGCTAGTGTCAAGGTGACAGTAATTGTAAAAGCAGTAATTGCTGCTGAATTAATGCCAGCAGCTGTGTAACTTTTCCAGGTGTCATAAGCATGGTAAATACTGTATAGGAAATAGTTTCAGATAATATGACACTTCTTAAGTGTGGTATCAATTGGTACTGAAGATGGTGGAAGAATTCAGCTTACACTACTGCAAGTATTCTGGTACATCAAGTGGAGTGCCACAATTTTGGTAGCATTTCTAATCTTCCATTGTAAAAATAAATCAAACACAAACTTCACAAAAAAACAGTATTGTCTTTCAGCAAAGGAGGTACTGGAACAAATTCTTCTAAGAGACTTCTCCATTGTTAGCAGATAGCTTTAAACATAAATCAACATTTGTTATGCTGAAAGGATTTCTATTCAGTGTTCTGAAGAGCAGCAAAGTGGCCTGTCCCTGTTCATTTTTCTGCTCTTGTTTCCTGCTTTTGCACTGAAATAATCATGCCTTACCCTACTGGGAAAGGCAGTCAGGTACAGGAAAGAAAGCAATAAATCTTACTTAGTGGCTTGTCTGTTTCTATCTGTAAATATAAAACAAAAATGAAAAATGCTTAATTTGACACAATTAGAAAAGTGGAGAAAATGTCTTTGCCAATTGGAAAAAAAATAGGATTGTTTCCTTTGATGTCAAAATTTAACTTCTGGTTTCCCTCATTTAGAGGACTTTTTAAGGCAGAATTTTTGCTGATTTTAATTATGATACTGTGCCATGTTATGCTCTTTTTCAATTATACGTACCTCATATGCAATTCTAAGTTACTTCTTTGTTTCCTGTGTTTTCTTTTCTTCCTGATTAGCAGCAGCAATTAAATCTATGATGAGGTAATCTAACATTTTCAATAAGTCATTTCAGTAAGAGGAAATGTTTTTGTTTATCTAGAGGAGATAACATTCTTGCACTTTAATGAAAGCCAGTGCTCACCAAATGACAGATCTGGTCTTAGACCTCCAGTTGCATCTTTGCAGGCAGATTCTTATTTCTCTGAGAGAACAATGTTTTTCCTAATAAGATTTGATAATGGATACAAGAGCCTGCAAAATCTGATTGATTGTCTGATTGTGTCTTGTGAGATGAGAAACACAGTCCTGAATATATGATCTCTTTTAAAAGAAAAATACCTTTTCTCCAAATCCATTGGAAAGATCACAAAACACACTTGGACCTCCGTATGCCACAAGATTGTGTAGAGAATGTGACCAGCTGCTTTAAAGTGTGTATAAGTGAGTATTTGGAAAATTCAGTTCATTCAGTTCACATTACCTTTTCATCCCAAGTTTGTCTCTCTGTCTAATTCATGCTCCAAACCTCTGCATTTGTATCAGTGACACAAAGTAAGCAGAAAAAAAAAAAAAACCCTCCATGCCCCAAACTGCTTTTCCAAACAAGAGCACCTCACTGAATTAAGGTCACATTTGATGGAAAGTAATGGTCACAGGGTTTGGTGAGACTTGAGACTTTTAAGGCACTTGAGATTGGTAACCCAAAGGACATTAAAGGATTCTGCTATGAGCATTGAGCTTATTTTAACTACCAATGCATAGCCTACTGATATAACAGAGGTCTGAGTAAAAAAATGTAGTAACTCTTATCTTCTGTATAACCTATTATGTGACTATAGTATCTAATTTGCTTTAGTGCTAATTTTAACTTTGAGTAGGACTGCAGAGTGTGAAGGAGTCTGTGTATTTATTCCATGGAGGAGACTTTCTTAAACAAGACCATCGCACAGTGAGAATCAGTATCATACAAGTTTATTAGAGTTCTTACATAAAGCTGTTATAAAATGTTAATAATACTTTGAGTTTAAAAGGAAGTATTATCTTGCATCCAAAATCTGTCTTCTGGGAAAATCAAGTTGGAGACAAATGCTTGAGAAAGGATTTAATATCCTACCTAACTTTAGAGTGTTACATACTGATTGTATATTTCCGACAAGCTTCAGTTATCATTTTCTTTCCTGAATCGCAGTCCTTTCTTTGTTGCAGGATAGTTTCTACGTCTGACTTAAATGCTAGTGCAATTTTTAATGGCTTGATTTGATTACTTTTTAAGGGTAGCCACAGTGCTTTCCTCTGAGTCCTCAATTTAAAAGAAGATTGATGACAGCGTGGCTTATTCATGGCATCACCTCATGAAGGGACAGCTGATATGTCAGGGAAATAACTCCACTCCTCCCCTTCCTTAAAAATATGCAATTTAGAAAGGAAAAAGAAATGGAGCAAGTCATGGAAGTCTTGGGGATGGTTGATAGACTTTTAGGCTTGTAAGTAAATATTTAAACCATGAGAATTAAGTGTAGGCTGAAGGGTGGGTGCAGGTGTGGGACCATGACAGCTTCTACCATGTCTGATCCAGTTGGAGTAATCTGTGCAAGTAAGCCTTCATTCCTGCTGGCTTATCATCCATGAGGATAGGCCAGGAAAAATTATGGAGCCTTTCAAGATAGCCACTGGGATGGGAATTTTTGCTGTAGATCTTTTCCTCTATTATATGTAATGTCTCATTTTTGAGTTCTGTCATGTCTTCCTTTACTCTATGCATCCCAGTTAAGGCTGTTACACTTCTTTCTTACCAAAAAATTGTTACTGAGTGATACTGGGGAGAGATGAGGGCTTGGCAAAAAATTGAAGTTTATGTCAGCAACGGATATATCTGGTAGATGATTCTATTCTTTATTTACTTTTATTATCTGAAAAAAACTAAAAAAGTATCCTCTACAATATTTATGTCTTGTCCAATATTAGATTTTTCTGCAAAAGAAAAATATTCTGATCGTTGTGGACCATGTGCAAAAATCAAAACATCTGCTTTTCCTTTTATTATATTTTAGCTGTTAGAGCTGCAAATTGAAAAATAAAATGGTTCCTTTATTAATCTTCACCCCCTTACCCTTGCTGAGAGAGCTTAATTTTGCTGCATGAAATTGCTATTTATTGCATTCAGTCATTCAGAGGGATGTTGTATTCTTGTCATTCTTGCCTGTATTGCTCTGCCTTATAGATAGTGATCTAACAGTCAGTTGCAGGGCCATGTAAGAAAGTGCTAGAGGTCAAATTGGACAATACCCATAGCTTTTTTCTTTAACTTTGGAAGTGGAAAAAAAATCATAAGCGTGCATTAGTAATAACCTGTCGTAAATCTCCTGCAAACAAGAAGTGCATCTTCACCAAAGACTTGTTCCGAAATTGTATGACGGTTTAAAAATAATTTTTATATTCTCTTTTCTTAGTTGTCATCTAGGAAAATTGTTTACTACATTAGGAGAGCTGTATTTTGTACAGGAAAGTTAGAATGCCCAGCTTCACTGTGTGTTCTAATGTTGGTATTCGTAACACTGGTTGGTATTCGTAACTTATCTAAGACTACATTACATTTTCCTTGCACATCCATATGTGGAACATTGTTTCCCTACTCCTTTGTATTGGATGTGTTTATTTTTGATAGCCATTATTTTTTCCATTTCCATGAAGTAGGCGTCTTATTTTTAAAGAATTAGGATTGTTAATTCATAAAGCAAATGCAATAGAACTAAAGAAATATGTGACATTTGGTAGAAGTATTTGAAAGCAAAGCATTATTGTTGTACATCAAATCTTAATTAAGTTACTTAAACATTACATTTCTGTCCAGCAGCAGTTATTGTAACAGTTTCTTTCTAAGTTTGCATGTAATCTTTTTAGCATTTAAGGATTTGTACAGCCTTTAAGGTACAGCAGTTATTGAGCCTTGCTGCCCTGCTATGGTTGAATACAGATGGCTGTTTGAAAGGGGGGAATGTCCTCTTGTCCTTACGTACATATGTGAAAAAGAGTACATGTGGCACCTTTAGCCACATTCTGTAAAGTATCTATCCCTTTACATATGGAAGAACTATCTATTCCCTTTACATATGGTTTTCTGCTGTGTAGCAGGCATTTTTACAGAAATCTGGGGTCCTTGTTTGCTTGGGAGGGTCGTTGTAGCCTGTCTCCTGCTAATACTTTCAGGGCTGAGATGCTAAGGTAAGCTGGTATCCCACGATATGTTGTGAAAATGTGAGGAGGCATCTCTTCTGCTAAAAGAGCAAAGCAAAGGTTTGGGTTCAACAGAGCAAGGTGAAAAAAATGTGACTGCCTAGCATAACAAAGGGAAAGATTGCTCCTGGTGGGGTTACTGGTGTTGAATTCTCTCAAGGAAATCTACTAAGAGATAATTGTGTTCTGCACCAACTGTTTCTGAGTATCCTACAAGGTTTTAACTCTTGGGGAGACTGACTGAACTATGTGCTTGATGAAGATCACAGTTCCATAATTAATTCTCAGCAGAATCCACACAACTGGTAAACCATGAAGTCAGAATTAACATGGATTATGAAGGGATTTCCAAGCAAATAGCTTTCCCGGCTGTCTCATGCCAAGTTTCTTGCAATCAATCAAAAAAGTTTTATGACTCCAGCCATATATAATTTGGCTTCAAATTGCTTAACATCACTCAAAATAGCTTGCACTCTAATTCTAAATCTTGAACTGTTGTCACAGAACTCTTGAGATCTGTGTCATATGAAAAAACTGAGAGGCAATGTGGTGCTTCTTTATAGTAATGTGGTTATTCCAGAGTGTTATATTCTCTCCTGCTCATACACAGAATAAAACCCTTTATTCTAGCTAGCCTGTAGAAAGTGAGATTTTTATAAGTTGTATGTTATTTATGTGGCAAGAAATTTCTTTATTACCTTGTTTTCACCAACATAAGTATTTATGTATTCATATAAAGCTATTTGCATTATTTTCCTTCTCTGAAAATTTGTTGTGCCATACTTCTCTATGCAGGGTAGTGCATCAGATAAACAGGTTGATTTCTAATACATAAAATTTGTTATAAATATGTCTGAAGGGGCAAAAAAGTATTTAAGGGATCCATTATTAAAAAAGAGAACGATGAAGGTGACTTTGCTATTTTGGCTACTACAACTGGGATAATCCCTTTCAGTGTTGCACAGGATCCCAGTGTAATTCCAAGCAAAGAGGCCTTGAACATCCACATATTGAAATCTCTAAATAGGTTTCTATATTTAAGGTGGAACAAGATTGCTTCTAATTAAAAGCTCTCTTATTGGAGCACTCAGTGCTTGGAAAGTCAGATTAATGTAAACTGAGTTGAGCTGGCAGTTGAAGGAGAGCAAAACCCTCTTTCTTCTAGATTTGTAACTATTCCTCTGAACATAAAAGTTCCTGATCTTAAATTATTTGTCATTCTTGTGGGCACAAGTTAAGCAATTGGGATTTTTGTGCTTGTTTTAAAGATGAAATCTGAAACTCGTTATATGCCGGTGACCAGTCAAGTCTTGGTTGTCTATAGGGGTATATTGAAGTTTTTTTATTAATTGTTGCACTGACACTCGTCTGGGTGTAAACCAGCTGAGTCTAGAAGACTGGTGCTACAAAAATATAATTTCTCTTTTTTTTCTGGGTGGGTTTTTTTTTTTGTTTGTTTTTTGTTTGTTTGTTTGGGTTTGGGGTTTGTTTTGGTTTTTTTTTTTTTTGGTGGGGGGTGCTGGGGTTGGTTTTGTTTCTTTGTTTTTTTGGTGGGTGTGCGAGGAGGGGGTTCTTTTTGCCACAGATTGCCCATGCAGCACATTTCCAGCATGGCAGGTCCATGGCAATCCAGCCCAGGTTCCTGTGGCACACTGAGCCACTGCAATTTAACCTCATGCAGCAAAGGCAGTTTCAGTGCTGGGGGAGGGGGTGTCCCTGGGGACAGGCAGCTGTCCAGCTGGTGGCCTCTCCACCTAACCCAGAGTGCCTGGCAGGCATGGTAGGGAGCATGCCAGCAGCTCTGCCCAAACCAGGGTGGCTCCGACTGCTCTGGTGTCTCTGGTTTGATGCTAATCATGCCAGATGCAGGTCAGCTGGGTATCATCACTGTGTGAGATGGGCTGTTACTGTCTATAATGAAAAATGGGTTGTGCTGCTTTGTTCCTTTGGTGTTACAGTAAAGAACCAGTGATGCTTTATTTCGCTTACAGTACATTCTCAAAAATTATACTATCTAAATTAATTCAATGGGAGCAACAATGCATTTTCCAACACTGTGTTTCTTCTTGAATTCCAGGTTTTCCGAAAAAAGGCAGTGGAGCTTGGAGAGAAACTGCTACCTGCTTTCAACACCCCCACTGGGATACCTTGGGCATTGCTTAATATTAAGAGGTAAAACAATTGCTTTTGGGTGAAAAGTTACATTGAAACTGTCTTCGACACAGAGCTATTAAAATTGCTGCACAGTTTTTGTCTTTCCATAAAGGCAAAAGTTGACGTGAGATTCTTAGTTCCACAGTTTAGATTAGGAAATTTAAGAAAATATATATAGATATATGCAGAAGAATGCATACAAGAGTACATTTATGCGCCTCGGGTTTTTATAAATTTTTATGTTGCCCATTACTTTTCCTGAAGTTCTCCATTTTTTTAGATCTATACATAGGGTAAGGGTCAAAGGAGATGTGCTACTATGAAAGAGTCAAGTTTCCAGCCACTTCATATGTACTTAAAGTTTACCTGTTCTCAAACATAGTATCAGCATGTCTTTCAGTAGCTTATCAGGAAACCAGAGTGATATCTGCTACAAGTGACTCACTGTTTTGCACCTTCTCCCAAGGAGTGGTTTTGCTTCTGGGGCCTTGAGCAACCTGATGTAGTGGGAGGTGTCCCTGCCTATTCAGAGGGTTTGGAACTAGATGATCTTTAAGGTCCCTTCCAACCCAAACCGTTCTATGATTCTGCCAGTTCTCCTTTGCAGGCAGCTGTGTGTTTGCTGTAGGAGATGCCTGCTCTCCTCAAGTCCCTCTGGCCTCCAGTATTGGACTCCAGGCAGATGTCAGCAATTCCTTGGTCTTCCTCAGGCTTGCTAGCAGTGATATTGTGCTGGTAAAGAAAATGTTTTCTTTCCACACTGCCTGGGGAAGAATACTGAAAGTTACACCTGTGGGGTATGTTTATGTATTCATAAGGGCACACCAGCTTTCTCCAAACTGCAGGTAAACCACAGCACCACCTGCACAGGAAGTGAATCATGGAGACTTTCACATGTGCATGTGTTGGTGTCACATTTGTGGCTTTTTGTGTGATTCCCTCCTTGGCAGTAACATTCTTCCACTGTTCTCTGCTTGATCTGTATTTATGGGCCCACCTTTCCCCCAGCATGGGGTCTATATTGTCACACTCACTTGGCTCTCTGTGTGAGCCAAGAGAAGGGGCTGATCAGCTGCTGCTGGGTGATGATCCATGGACTTTGGTTACTTGCATGCATGCTAATGATTCCTTCTCAACAGACTTCAGTGAATCCTGCAGAAGTTCAATAGCACAATGGCTTGAGGTTTGTTGGTTATTAGTTTTTAAGCCATTAGAGAAACTTCTGAGTTCAAAACCCTAGCAAATATTTTTAATTACAACACAGCAACACTTCGTTCTACATAGTATAGGTAAACTTATTTTAGATATTTAGGCTAAACATTTGTCTTATATATAGCCCTTACTTAACTATCTGCTTATCTGCACAATCTATCAAAGTTTTTTTGCAAATAGTTCAACTTCTGTGGTAGGTCTTTATGATGTTATTCCTAGCTTCTCCCAGCAACTGCTGTGGTGCACTGCAAATGTTAGCCACAAACACTGCCAAGCAATGACACAGAGAGGGATTATTTTCTTATCTTGCAACAAAGTGGAAGAGGATCTCTCTCAAGATAACTTCCCTTCCTGTGGCAGGAAGAATTATATTAAATGCTGAGTTCTTGATTATTCATTCTGAATCCTTGTGCATCTGTCTAGATTTGACCTTCAATAGATGACTCTTCCATAATACTGTCTGTAAACAAATATGCTGTCATCCAAGCTTAGGAAATGCTAAGCCACTGAAGCTTGCATATCTTACAGATCTAATGCATCTCATTTCTGATTAGTATTTTATTTGATTTTATTTTGATTTATGCTTAGAGTGGAGAACTCACAATAGATTGTGGGCGTCAGAGGTTATTTGTAAATTACTATTTTTGGATTAACAGATCATCTGGATATTTGTTTCACTATGCAAATGTTCTTCACAAAATAGTTTGTTTTCTCTGCTCATTTCGTATTATCATAGCTAGACCTGCTTTCTTCTTGGGTGCCTCTGTGTGTAAACACTTGTGTGCTTCTGTCTGATTGTATCCTTACATACCAAAGACACCCACCTGAAGTCTTGTACTCTTTCTCTTCTCCATTGTTTTCCTTCATCCTGCTTCTTTCCTCACTACTTTGTGACTATGGGACACTTTCTGTCCATTTGTGGACCCTAATTATCAAATATATACAAAAATTCATTGTGCTCTTCTTCACCTAAGATACCTGAGCGAGTTTGTAAAATTTCTTTTTGTCTTTGAAGTGCATTTTAAGTAGTTTGGCAGTTTGTACTGGGATTTCCTTTTCTTTCTTTCTAAATGTTTCAGTTGTACTACAGTATTTCTTGATGTTACTCTGTATCTTCAGTTCATCTTCAACATCTGTTTTTCATTTCTGCTTATACTGCCAAATTTGAAGTTCCTTTTTCAGCTCACTTGTTTATTTGAGTAACTACTGGTGTGCACTTGTTGCCTGTTGTGGCTGAAAGTTGCCTGTTGTGGCTCAAAACACTGGCACTGCAGAGATAGAATGCGTGTAAGCAGTATTGGCTTAGATAGGTTTGAGTCTTCTTTTGAGGACAAGGAGCCTCATATATATATATATGTATTTATTAATTTATTTGATTTCCTCCATCACCTAAATTCTTTGTTTAGGTACATCATCTTCCTTACTTCTAAAACAGCAACTATAACAGCTTCTTAAAATATCACTAGTTCATGATCTTTTCTTTTTCTTCTCAGTAAGCTGTGACAATCTGGCCTCTTCATGCTGCAATTTTTGTTTTCCTTCAAGTAATTTATGACTGAGAAATATGATTGTGTATATCTATAATACACCTCTCAGATTCATAGAAATAAAAAAAAAATAACTGAAATTATAACTCTCTTAATGAGTTAAATAATCTTAACAAATATTTGGCTTACATCACATTCACAGATTCACTTAACTTTTTAAATGTATCTGTTTAATAAGACAACATTACTACTTTCTAGTAAGAAACTCAGAAGCCTTCTTATATGGAATATTATATTTTCCATGAAATGTTTACTCTATATAAATTGGTTATTTGAAGGTTACTTACCCCTCGTGTGCTACTGTGTAGCAATACTGCTAGGCATTATTAAGGTGCCTGTCTTTTTATGAAGAATCAATGTAGCAAATGATCTTTTAAGTGCATCTGAAGTTTTGAAAAATAGTTATGCCTGACTGTAATGAAGAATTTGTCAACTGGTCTAAATAATGTTTTTATTTCTGGAAACATAACATAGTGTAAATGGATTTTCTGGATGTCCTGTTTGCAAATATTTTTGTGGCTAAGGAGGATACTGTACTTGTGTGTCTGAAAGTGTTACTGAAATTCATGTTTTCTGGTTGTAGGTATGAGTTACACCTCAGTGCAGTTTTCAGGATAGATAGTTTTGATCTATGGTGGTGTCTGATTTGCCTTCGAGCAATGCAAAAAATTTCATTATAAAGTATCAGAAAAATTCTGTGAGGTATAGTTCCAGCAACGTATCTGTTTGGCAGGAAAAAAAGAAAAGAATAATGGATTTTTTTGTGATAAACCATAATGTCAAGCTGTATTTTTCAAACAGCAGCTTCAGTTCAAGTTGTGGATGACCTCTCTGTGGAGATGTTCAAGGCCCAGCTGGATCAGGCTGGTCAAGTTGAGAGGCATCCCTGCCCATGGCAAGGAGGTTGGAGTAGATGATCTCTAAGGTCCCTTCAGCATAAACCACGATTCTTTGATTGTAAAGCTGAATTTACATTTACATAAAGTCACAAATTTACATTTACCTCTGGCAATAACACAGGAAGGATTTGTAGCCTTACTATTGCTACTCAAAATCTGTCAGTTCAAGTGCTTTCTTTATAGCTACAGAAAAGAGATGCTAGTCCCAAATTCATTAGTGCACTATAAAATGAGTGTAAATACTTACAAATGCATAATTATCGTAGTGCTTATCTGTGTAAAACCCTATGGGAGTGTTATTGCTGTGATTCCTCAGCATAAAATGTATGATTGCAAACAATTTCTAGATCTCCATGGTGCTAACAACAGCTAGTGTTCTTTTATAAAACAGAACAAAACTTTTGAAAAACAGTCTCATAGAAACAAGCTGATAACAGGAAGGTCTTGCTCTTCACTTCATGGATTTTTTCTGTCTTCCACAACATATGTTCCTTTAAGAGTACCAAAATCTTCCCCAGCTATCATAATTTTTTGGCTTCATGGAGGGAGGAGAGATTTGAGTCAGGATAAGCAGGTTGCATTATTTTGTGCTTTGGCCTAGAAGAGATTGGGAGAAGGAAGTTCACCCAATCACCAGTAGGTACTTCAAATTTTCTATTAGTCTGATGGTTAAATTAACCACAGGTTGAAACAGAGTGGCATAAGATGTACAGTGAGGAGTATGGAAAAATTGTATCAGAGCTCAGTTTGCTTCCTTATAGCTAAAACTTATTTTTGTTCCAGTGGTTGTTGGGGCTTTTCTCTTCTCTAGTTGTGGATATGATGTGGTGGATAAGAAGGACTGAGCATCTACCAAGCATTGGAGCCTGACTGTGTTAGTAAATTGTTGGTGGTAATATGCATAAGGATACTTGTCCAGCATTGCTAGACTGGAGAAACAAGATTTTTACCTGATTTTGCATCAAAAGTAAGGACTATTTCAGATTCTAAAATAAGCAGTAGTTTAGGTAGGTGATTACTGTTTGTAGATGCTCTGTGTTCGTATTGTCCTAAAATAATGTGTCTGAAGAAGAGTTACTTCTGTTTTCAGATATCATTACTGTGAAGAAATGCTACTGTCCTCTTCACAGATTACTTACTTTCTTTTTTTCACTAAAAAGACACTAAAAAGTTAAGTATATTAACTTTTTAATCTATCTTTCTTTATAGATGTGTACACACAGGCTTATGCAGTGTAAGGCAAATTGGGCTGCTTTCAGGAACTTTGGGAGAAAGGAGAAATTTTAAAAAAGTTGCACTTGGCTTTACTGCTAGAGGCTATGTATGATTTAAAAATATCTTATCCTAGCTGTGGTTTCTCTCAAATACACAATTATGTGGTTTTTAGTATCCCATGGAAGACTTCAGAAGCATTAAAAAACAACAAGCAAAAACGAAAAACAAACAAGCAAAAAATCTCACAAAAATACAAACAAAATCAAAACATGTTCAGCTTTCATTTGCCACTGAATATTCAGTCTTTCCTTTTTTGACACCTAAACTGGCCTCAAGAAGAATTCTGTTAGTTTGGAATAAAATAGGTTACTGCTCTTTGGAAGTAATGATTTCATAATACAAGGAGAAAAAAAGAAATAATTCTTAAGCAGTACTGAGGCTGGAGAAATAAAACATCTTTTGGGCATAAATGGAAAATGAGAAACTGTGAATTCGTTTTTCTCTGTTCTCCTTTCATCAGGAGAGAACCCTTAAATAATCCTTTCCTTTTTATAAAAACATCTTTTGATGCTAATACAGGTTTGGACAGAGGAAAATGTACGCTGTTTGAATGCTGCAGTAATTATCTTTGCAGTGTTTGTAACTGAATGCTCTTAAGTAAAATCAGAACTCTGGTGAATTTCAGCCTCTATCTCTCTAAAGATTTTTTCCTTTGCTAGTTCTCAAAGTTCCTTGCAATTTGTGCTCTGCTAAGGCCAACAGGTATGTAGCACTTCTGATGGTTCCTAATGACAAAGTTAGCTGATGAAGTAGTTTAGGAAGTCTCAGCAGTGAAGTCTTTCAACAATCCATCTACAAGACCTCCATTCTAGTTAAAAAATGTTGAAATACCACGCACCTCTGCATTTTGTAATTTAAAAGATTTTTTTAATATTTCATTTTTAAGGTTATGTGTCTTTCTACTAGCTATATTAAGGCACATTATAATTTATAATTTATTTGCCCTATTACAACACTTCATTAAAATGTCAGAGGATAAAGCTTGTAGGCAGGGTATTACACCAAGAACTATGCATGCAGTGCTTTTCACATATGGAAATAGCTACAGCCGTTCTGTTCTGCACCATGAGTTAATAAAGATTGATTGCAATCTGTTTTTATTAACTCGAGGAAGAAAAGCAGTGTAGTGATATTAAGAAAATTAATTATAACTTTCTAATCTGGTAATTAATGTGCAGCTGGCCATGAGTGCAGTTAGTGCAATTCAGTGATTTCACAGTCCTGACAAATTAACTTCATCTCTTTCAAGGTAGATGACTGGGTTTTAATCTTTGCTCAGATTTTTATGATCTTTTCCATTTCATAATGGTTTTAGCAATTTAGATGTTAACTGTGGACTTTTACTATAATAATGTGCGCTGAAGTTCAATTGTATCTTTTAGGACTGAAATTCAGTTGTGTTTTTTAGAACCCTTTTATCATTTACCAGTGTTGTACTGTAGTTTCTCATCAAGCAGTTGAATGAAACGGTGATTACTGGTAATTGACCTGCATGTGTTAAATAATGTTAAAATGCTACTGAGAATTTAATCTACACTGTAAATTGAGATGCTCCTAATTAAATAGAGTTCTTAGGATAATCTCTTTCAAAAACTAATCAACTAATATGACAATGTTACTAAAAATCTTATTGACTTAATTGTGACAAATTATTAAAGCTAAACAATGCAATTACTGTAATGGTCGTATTAGTTTCCATTTTTCATAACCTATCCGTAATTGTTTTTCAGAAACACAGAGGGAAAATAGAAATTTCCTAGGTTTATTGAATGAGCAAGACAAGGTGACTTGAATGGGGGAGGGCTTGTGTTCTTGCCTTCTTTATGAGGTGTGAAGGTACTTGTGGATCACCTCATACTCAGTGCCTCTCATCTCTTAGAAAATCAAATGCTACAGAACAAAAATCAGAATTAGAATCCTAGCACTCGATAAGAGAAAATGCTCCTACACAGTCTGACTGGTCGTGCTACTGTCAAATTCCAGCTCCTAAAATACACCAGTGAACAAAGCATTGTAATCTCATCAATAAAGCTTATCTTTAGTGTCATTTTAATAGTGGAATGGGGAAAAGCACAAAGTATTTGTGTAAATCACATTCTGAAAACTGTTTCAAACTATTCAGTCCTCTTACACTGTCAGTAAATAGCAGGGTTAAAAAATCTGCTTTGTTACAGAAGGCTTTTTGGTGCCTTGCTTGTCTTCTTTTAAGGGCTTTTGTTGTTTTAAATGTTCATTAGGAATGCATTAGAGAAGGTGTTCTGAGAGACCCAAAGCCAGGAGTTTTCAGCCCAGGGAATCTGCCCTTTTGGTTGTTCTGTGACACAGTTTCAGCAGGAGAAAAGATTGAAAGCCTTTCCCAGAGCAGCTTCTTGTCTAGTAAAGACATTCTCCAGGAATGAGAGAATTCCTTTAGCAGGCACGAGTTTGAATTTTCTCAGCTGAAGTAGAGTTGAACTGAGGTCTTCCACTTCTTGGACAGGGTGTTTATGGTTATAAAAACAAAGTGCTTGAAAGTAGATGTTTGCTTGGCACTTTTGACATGCTTGTTCTTCAGGGTGTGTGGGGGTCACAATCATCTCAGATGCCTGAAGTGTAGTCAAGCCTTCTGCATCTTTTGTTTTGTTCCAGCTGAAGCTGAACAGAGAGACAGACAAGATTTTAAGCAGAATTTAAAAGATTTGATTATTCCATAACAACAAAGAATATATAAGGGATTGGGCTTAGGGTATGTGTGTGTGAGGCTCTAGTCAAATAAAAGCCTTAGGATTTTGTAAAGGATCTACTAGGAAATTTAGTTGTTTTAGTGGTAGAGAGTAACATTCAGACAGATCTCAGTTTGTGACTTTTTAATTCATAACTCTGAGAGTTTTAAAAAAAATAAAAACAAAACAAAACAAAAAAAACCTCCCCAAACCACCTAAAAAAACCCTCAGTCACAAAGAACAGAACAGGGAAATTGGATTGTTGGTTGACATTAATGACTGTGAATGTTCACCATCTTATGCCATCTTCTAATTTGTGTATCACAGCCAGTGTTATATCCCTGTGTTTAGGAACCTGAAATATTCTATATTGTTCACTGTATCAAAACATTTTCATTTATTAAATCAGATTATATTTCAAAATAAATAGGCAGCAATGAAATTTGTTGAATTAGTGATACAACCAATTAATTTTGTAATTTTTTATTTGTTTAGACACATGGTTGTGAACCATATTTTCATTATTTTTGTTTGCTTCAAGCCATATTGTTGGTATCTTAAGCTTTTCTAGTGTTTTTTTCTCAAATTTCCAAAGTGTTTTCTTTGCACTCATAATCAATGTAACACAGCTTCCATAAGCATCCATTAACATTTATGCACATGGCAAAATAAAAAATAGTTACATGACATGCAGCTGTCTGGAAGATGAGGTGTTTTCAAGTGTCTTATGTATTCTTTAGAGTCATTCTGTGGTGTATTAGATATTACAGCACTGTAAATCAGTTTGATCAAAAGCTACACTTCTGTTGTGTGCTTTCATGTACTACCAGATACTACAAATGACACAGAGCACACAATATAGAATTAGTTTGCAGATGCATAGGACAAAATCGAACTAAAAGATATCCTGTGTTATAAAGCATTCAGCTGTGCTAACAAAATAGGTGATTTCAGAACCATATCCTTGTGTTGTGGAAAAGATGCAACCTGGCTTCTTGGTCCTATTGGCTGATATGGACTGTCTTCTACATGTTGGGTTAGGTGGATGCACTTGCTCTAATGTCACATCAAAAAATGAATAACCTTCACATTAAAAATAATAGTAACCTTGTGTTTGCTGCTTTTTGATGAGAAGACCTTGCTTGCTGTAGTACTCCATAACCAAACTTAATGGACCTGGCCTAGAAGCTTTGGTATAATTGAATATAATTTTTCAAGACAGAATGGTCACTTTGCTCTATATTAAACTACCTGCTGCCCACCAAGAAGCAGCAATAAAATCCCAGTGGCAAATGCCACAGACACACGAATGTCACAGGTAGCGATCCAGATAGCAGAGGGTAGAGACAAAAAGAGACTGGTACAATGGCAGGGTAGTTTGAAAACTCATGAGAAGGAAATAAAAAGAGGCTGGTGAGCCAGCTAAGCAGTTTGTTCCAAAAATTTGCCTTCATTGGTTTAAGTTTCATGTTAAAAATTGCATTTTTATTGTTATAACACTGACACATGTTTACAAGGGAGTTAATAGGAGGGAACAATCTTTCAGCAAATTAAATGAAATGCTACTATTTCCAGCTGACATCTGTGAAACTGCTGCTACATTCCTTGCAGTAGTGCTTAAAGAAATAAATGAGCAAGTATTCATTATAATCGAGCTTTAATGGTATCCATATGCTATATATCTTGTAATGGTGTTCGTGTTGTGTGGTTTCTGTGTAGCATAAAAAAAATTGAGTATTAGTCTGTCAAAGGCCCATTATTGTAAATGTCTTGATTCAATACTTAGCCTTGGTGAGGCTCACATGTTTTAACTATATCCCAGCAAATTGTGGTTGGTACAGCAAATCTGTCCATCTTTCTGGCTGACCTTTCAGGTTCTCCATTTTATGTCATCCAACATACTTTCCAGATAATTAAATCTATTGAAGCAAAGAAGATTTTAGAAGTGTTTCATTTAGATTTTAATTCTTTTGAAATTAATGTTTTCTAATGGACATTACAATGTGCAGTCTTTCAGAAATGTTGTTTCACTTCTTGTCATGGCATTCTGCTGAGGCCATAAATTAACTGTTTTCTTTATCTTCTATCCAAAATTCATTTGTAAATTAATTGAGTTTTGCTTAACTGTATTTTAGTCAGCAATGGCTTAACAGCTAATAGGTTTTTGACCTGTCTTTGAAGGTTTAAATCTCTCATTTTAGTATTCAGTAAGGTTTACTAGAATCCAAGGTTTTCATGAGCACTACAAATTCACAGGCTTGCTTCTGAGTAGCTAAACTTTGGAAAGTGGTTTAAACTTGTTTCTTTTCTCCATTTAATGAAGTCTAAACTGCCCCATTTTCACAGACACTTTGATAAGGCATACCATAACATTTTGAAAAGGGCTCTCCATGGGTTTTACTTGGTTCTCTTCTCCTTATAATAAATAGGGATGGGATGCTCTAAATCTTTTATTGCCATTTTTAAACAAGCTTAAATCATCACAAATGTATGATTAGCTTTCTATTGCTTTATTAGATGTTTTGGGGGAGGTTTCAGAATTTGAATCAGAACAGAAAATAAGGCAGAAGTCATGTCATAGATCCATATATTCCAATTCTGAACACCTAATCTGCATTTAAGTAATCTCAGACAGATGTTTGTCTAGCCAGTTGTTCAAGACCTACGACATGGAGATTCCATTGTTTTCTAAGGAATCTGATTCTGGTGTTACTGTGTCTTGACTGTTTGGTTTTTTGGGTGGTTCTTATTTTCTCTTATGCCTAGCCTGGAAATTAAATACTATAGTTTTGGTGGAAGTTTTACCCCTTTTTCTGTGTGGAAGAAGACTATTGCTAGCATTGGGTGCAGGTCAAAGAGGGCCTTTCCATGAGGTGGTAATGTATACCTTTCAGCACCTTCATTCATCAGTTCACATGTAAGCCATGCCATTTACCCCCAAGATCCCTTGTTTGCATTTCCACTTAACCAGCCTGCTCTTTTCTTAAACTTCCTTCCCAACACCTGCTTCTACAAGCTTTTTAGAATGATTCTTTATCAAATTATAATCCTAGGTTAGTAGCTTCGTTAGTTTTCCAGACCTTCCTTTTTTTTTTTTTTTTTTTGAGTCAGCAAAAATACCTGTCTTCACAGAGCAGCTCTGGTACACGCTCACCATCACTTACATTTATTTCCCTCACTGAAGTACAACACAAAGAGAAAACATTGGACAAAGCTGTGGCATCACCATCACTTTCATGAGGGTTTTTTGTGTTATTCTATAACATATCAGTACTTCGTTCTTTGATGTGGGAGTCTTTGTGTTTCGGCATCTCTTGAGCCTCACTGAAGTAAACAACTGGTTTATTTTTACCCATTTTCATTTAATGAAATTGGGTTATATATAATTGTATAGCTTTATGTGAGTGAGCCGGATTGTTTTGCTGTTTATCACCAGTCTATTGATACAACATGTTTTAGGTACTTCACAGGATTAGAAAATGACCTCTTGCTGTCCACAGATTTAGCAACTGGAAAAGAGACTCATTCATTCTTCATTCAAAGTTCTTCATTCTTTATGCTCACCTGTTAGGAGAGGAGACAGGAACCTCTATATATCTATCTAGATATTCCATCTCTACTTTCACCCACATGTCAAAGACAATTCGGACTCTGGCTGCTGGCCCTTAAAGACACCTGATGGAAATCTACCCTTATGAAAGAGATAGGAGTGAAAACAGGGAGCCATCTCCACTTCTTCGTTTATTCTTTATTATTCGTTTATTATTTATTATTATTTATTGATAATTTTGATTTAGGCCAGGGTGTTGCTCTCATATTCCTATATTTGTAATATAATCAAAGTCAAGAAGTAAATAATTTTAAACTCTATTTAAAGTCATTCTTCAGCCTGGAGAAAAGAAGGCTGAGGGGAGACCTTATCAACATCTACAAGTATCTAAAGGGTGGGTGCAAGGAAGATGGAGCCAGACTCTCCTCCGTAGTTCCTAGTGACAGGATGAGGGGCAGTGGGCACAAGCTGGAACACAGCAAGTTCCATTTTAACATAAGAAAAAATTTACTGTGAAGTTGACAAGGCTCTGGAACAGGCTGCCCTGGGGGGGCTGTGTAGTCCTCTTCTCTGGAGACAGTCAAACCCCACCTGGATGCAGTCCTGTGTTATGTGCTCTAGGGGATCCTGCTTTAGTGGGAGTTGAACTGCATGATCTCCAGAGGTCCCTTCCAACTCTGATAATTATGATAATTCTGTGACTTGTAAGAGATTTATAAATAGTTTATTTTCATAGCTTCTGAGTTCAGTCTTCTTGGTACCCAAAAGATAATTGTGCACCTTGTAAAAAATACTTACTTAGACCAATATGCCATATCTATCCAGAATATACTTCATTCCTGGCAAGGTCTTCATTTCAGTTGAAGAACAAGTATGGCACTTCATACATGATGATCCCTGCAAGATACTTGATGTCATACTATTCCAGTCTACAGCTAGAAATAAAAATTAGAAAAAAAATCAATAAAATACAGGTTCTTGCACTGAAGCCATTTAAGCAGTGAGAGATTACATATTAAATATTTTGACAAAGTGTTTTGCTTGATTTGGGATAGAAAACTGAATTTTTTAAATGCTTTATAAGAAATAGAATCATTGTTTTAATTGATAATTTAAAAATGAAAATTAAAAATTGTCACCTTGTGTACATTGTTTAATATGCAGAAGCTTTTTCAACATGGTTAATGAAACAGTATGAGCAGATGCAGGAAGAAAGAATATACATCTCCAGCAGGATTCCAGTTTTTTTTTTTTTTTCCTTCTGAGCCTTTGATAGTTCTGTCATTTTAAATAGTAGTTCTTTTCATGCTGATTTCACTTCATCCTTTATTATCTTATTCTCATTGTATTGATTAAAACCCTGTTAGTGTTGTGAAAAGCTTATATCCCTGCTTGATGCCAGCTCCTTTATTATCTGGTAATCTGGTTTACAAAATCCCCCAGGAATATCTTAAGTGTGATCATGAGTATTAGTACATGGATTATGATAATTTTTTTAAGAAGTACTTTTGGAAGAAATGTTTGGTACTTCTCTTTTATCTGTTCTGCTGAGGTAGAGGTATTTCAGCCTCTTAGAACTGTATTTAATCATTTCATAATTGAATGGAAAACTCATTTCCTTCTTCAGGACATTCACTAATTCAAAGTATCATTGTATTAGAATTTAAAACATCGATTACTGCAAAAAAAAAAAAAAAAAAAAAAAGAAACAAATTTACTTTTTCTTTAAAAACAGAAGTCTTACCTAATTGGACTTTACTCATTTTTCATGGTAATATTTCTCTTTTCCCTGCTGTTGTTTCATCTCTTTGTGGTATAATCAGATTGCCTCGGATCATAATTCTTAATGCTTATCTGAGAATTAAGCTGCATCGGGCTGTGCCTCGCTGTCTGAGTTAGTCAGCATCATTGGTTTCTTGTAAATACAGCTCATCTGTAAGGTGGGAAGCAACTGTGTAAAAGTATTTGTTGTCTGAAGTAACTGTGAGTAGATTAAAGGTGAAGTTCTGGGATTGTCAGAACACAATGGAATAATTGAGAATAGAGACTCTACCACAGGAAAAGTCTAATGGGAACATTTCCCTCAAGTGAAAATTGAGTGTGTATTAGATTATGAGCTTGGTTTGGGGCTTGTTTGGGTTTTTTTCTCTCTGTCTGCCTGCTAGACTATAGGAATCATTGCTATTTAATCATATAGTAGTTAACGAATTAGATCATATTTTAGCTATTAGCTGATTCTCCCTGACACATGAACAATGACATATCTGATAAATTTATAAAGATGTGATCCCACAAAAGTAATATTTCATGTTTATTAAACCATATCACATTATATTTGGGCCATAAGTATAATATTCAGAATCAGAAACTGATAAATAATATAGTTATCTTCTACATGCCTGGTGTGACCTGAAAGTAATGTCATTTGAGAAAAACAGGAATAGCTCTTTATTATTAAACTTACTGGACTATACTGAATGATACACATCTTCTGTAAGTGTAGAAAGCGAGGGAAAAAGAGTCTATAAATTGCATGTAGGTGAGTACTTCTTTAAAGTGACTTTATTGATTAATATGACTATATTGACTATATATTACTAATTGACTTTAATTTTGCCTTTCAAATAGTTATGGGGCATTGAAGGATAAAGCTGTGCATAAGCAAACGTGTCAAGTGCTGCGAAGACAGACTGGAACAACCTGTCATTACGGTGCTGATTCCCAGAAAGAACCAGTTCCCAAATCCAAATAGTGTTAATAGAAAGGACTTATACAGTGATACTGGTGTTTTTGTCAGCCTGCAGTGATCCCCTGTATTCATATTGCCTTCAATAATTTTAATGACAGTTGCAGGATTTTTATGCTTGATCAGCTTCTGTTGAAGCCACCAGGGGTGTTCCTGCTGGCTGAGTAAGGATCAAGCCCTTAGTGACTGGTACTGAGAAAAACAAATGTTATCTGATCCCAGAACAAATAGATTTGTATGGCACATCAATGCGTGGTTAAAGACGACTGAAGCAGAGTGGAAAAAGGGGACATTTATACTTTTCATAAAGCATTTGTCAAAACAGATTATGTCTTTAGCAGCACTAGTCTGAAAAAGACTACTTCAGGATATTTTATCTGGAAAAGCTACGCTTTTCAGTGAACCAGAATGCCATTTCAGTAGTGTGTCTTACAGCTGTCACAGCATCTGTGAAAGCAGATACTGAAGAGAGAGGTTTCCCTCTACAACAGTGGTGTCTGTGTGTGGTATATATTTAAATTTATAGTCATATGTGTAAATGCATATGCAGGTACAATTTATTGCATTTATAAGTTGATGTTGTATCAGATGAGTATCGCAGCTGCAAGTCTTGTGACAAGCTGTCCAGTGTCTGAAACCAATATTGATCCAACAGCTCTATTAAAAGGAGAAATAATTGACTGTCAGTCAGAAAGCCTTTGGCATAGGCTCTTTGCAATGAAAGCTATGTATAAAACTGCTTGAAACAGGCCTTTGCAACTTTTCATCCAATCATTTTTGATAGCAGAGCCATGCAGTTAGTGTAATGACTTTGATACTCACTTCCAACATTTAATGGTACCACATGCAAGAACAAACACAATAAATGTGTCTAAATGCTTTGAGAGACTTTAAATAACTGTGAATCCACTTAAAGTATTTTCTTGACATCAGAAGCTAAAAAAAGGTAATTGAGTGCAGAAAAGTAAAAGAGGAGAAACAGTTTTTAAAGTTACCATAAGTGATAAGGAATGAGTATGATCTGGGTAAACCAGTGATACAAATAAATTTAAAATGACTGAGATTGAGACTAGGACAATCTAATGTATCATAAAATTAGTGTTGGGAAGTGGTAAAGTGGGAATTAGTGGGCGGGCAGTTTCATATAGCCTGTCACTTGCCATCTGTTTCTTTGATGCTTTCAATCTTTACTTTCTCTAAAAAGCCCTCAGCAGGCTCAAAAGACCAAAGATTCAGATTTTGTCCTGTCCAGAAGATCAGTAGCAGCTTTCCTTCAAAATGTGACTCCTGCTGGTTTGATAGAGAAGCCACTGTGTTCACAACATTTCAGTACACTAATTTACTTGATTGGGTTTTGTGTGTCCTTAACCCAAACAGGAGATGGCCACTTTTGCAGGATTTCTGTCATACAAATGCATCTTCTTACATTCCACTCGAGGCTGTGTTGAGACAACCGAAAGATCTCGAGTGACTGGCAGTGGAGGGAAGGATTTCTGGTAAAGTGGAAGTTGATTCAGGAGAGGAGTTGTGGGGACAGAAACAAAGAGCAGAATTAAAAAAAATAGCAAAAAATCACATCAATAAGAAAGAAGAGAAGTTCTGGGTTCTACCCCAATTCTTCATACTGTTTCTATATTACCTAGTCACCCCCCAATAACTTCTCAATACTCATCAAAGTTATTTTTACATTGAAACTCACAGAAGTTAAAAGTTAATGAACTAATCAGAGTGGAGGGGGTATTTATAGCAAATCCTCAGCAGAAAAAAACCAAACGACCCTAAGAGCTGACTGTTGGAAAAGTGATATACAACTGGGAGCAGTTTTACAGAGAGATGTACTGTGCAAAGTACATCAAGAGTGCTGATTGCCATGGCAATGGTGGTTTAAGGCAACAAGCCTTATTTAATGTGAAATGTAAAGATCTGAAGTAAACCTTATACGTCAACAAACAAAGTTAATTTGTCTTTTAGTATTAAAAGGCATGGCAGAGACGAAGAAAACATACACAAATGTTTTTCATGGACTCTTCCGAAAGTCTTTGTTATTTTTCTTCCTAATGAATCTGCTAAGAAGGTGTTTTCCATAGGCTTCTCAGAACCAGAAGGTTTTGGAGTTTTTCTTGCCTTGTTTGTTTGCTGGTTTTTTGTTTGGTTGGGTTTTAGTGGGGTTTGTTTGGCTGGTTTTTTGTTTATTTTTTGAAGTGGAGGGGCTTTTTCTTTGGTCTTTGCTTGGGTTTAGGAGGTTTTTTTAGAGTGCCATTAACACTAAGTTATTTCAGATGCTACAGTGGGGAATTTCATTCTAATACCTTCATCTTATACACCATCTAACTTGTTATCACATGAATGGCAGAACTGTAGACTTCTATTCAAGAATTTTCATTTCCTGTTATTTTCACTTTTCTTCAGAGACCTGATTAAAAGTAGTCTGTGCTGGTCCTTGTTATCTCTAGCGTTGCTTTGTTGTGTTGTATTCCCTCTTGCTTTTTTAGCCCTTGGAAATTGATTAATTAAACCTTTAGTGCATAAAGTAATAGGAAACACGAACTGATTAGTTTCTTCATTAGTGTCTTGTGGGAGACATGTAGCTATGTCTGTGCTGTGCTTAGATAACTTTTATCAGGAATGATTACAGTCACGAGTACAGTTGTACATAGTGACACTGAAAATTACCTTTAAGCACTTGACATGTCTCAGAGTGACATTTCAAATCATGTACTGCTTGGCTACTGATTGTCTCTCCCTGTCTCACACCCCTCCGTGTGGGCTGGGATGCCTGGGTTTGCTGCTCTGCCTGCTTGCTGCAGGGTGACAGCTCTGCAAGCTTTGATGGCCCTCTAGAGTGCCAGTAATGTGAGAAGTGTCTCAGGGCAGACAGCCATAAGGAAAGGTTTGTATGAGCCCTGGCAGTAAAGTCCTAAAGAAATTCAGTATCTTTTCCATAGAGAAATGCTGCAGGAATTTGACGGAGGTGAAGCAGCCCCAGCAGTCTGAGTGGACTGGTGAGAATAAAATACTCTGATTATTTTAAGCATCACTAGACACAGTATCACTAGATCCAGATGTTCTAAACTGATGTCTCAGATCATGAAAGAGGTATCCCCGGGTGTCTGGTGGTGATGAGAGCCTGTGGAGGAGGCATTTTATTTTTATTCTAAGCAGCTGGCAAACTGCACTGTGTAGAGTAAAGCGTGAGCTTCCCACAGGCAATTTCACTGGCCCTTGCTTATTCTCTGCTGCTCTCCAGAGGCAGATGAGATTGCCACCTCTTTGGCTTGGTTGTCACTGGCATTTTGGTCTCCACCTGCAGCTGTTTGCATTGTCCACTCATTTCAGTATTTCTCCAGGACTGGTTATTACTCTGACCTAATCATGACCAAGTAGTTTTCACCACAGAGGTGAGTTCGAGTGAGTTTTCACACTGCTGTGGCAGAGAGTTTGATGGTAGTTTTGGAACAGTGCCTCTTTTTACTGAGTGAAGAGTTCTTGGTGGGGGTTCATGGCCTGTAACTTGGACGTGGAACAGACGGAAGTCTCTATCCTCCTCAGTGTGTATATATGCACACTTCTCCAGTACCTCTTCCACCACTGACTTGATCCTTCAGGGCAGTGGGGACCTGTCCTGTCAAAGGCCACAGCACAGGCTTTTCATACTGGACATTTCATACCTCGTGCACCTTCTGCTTCCTGCCCGCTTTTACATTAATAGTGCTCTTCAGTCTCTGTTGCTGATCTGTGCAGTTTCAAGAGAAATTGCCTGTTGGATAGTCTCCTGGAGGAAGATCAGCCCACTTGATAGCATTCCATGATCTTTGAGCATTTTAACCCCTTTCACCTGCAAGAACAGTAAGAAAATAGTGACCATTCTAGGACATATTTAAAGGTTACTGGGTAGGTTACTTTACAAAATTGACAGGCAAAAACACTGAGAGGAAGAAAACTTTTGGTTTTGATAAATTTAACCACAGACAGTGCAACTGATGTTCTTAGGTACTGCAGGGTCTCTAAAACAACTGATAATCTTCAAGAACCACAGAACTATTCTATATCTTCATAAAATTGACAGTGGAAGAAAGGAGCCTGTTTCGTGTTCTCCTGCCCTTTTACAGACATCTCTTTAATGTTTGGTTTGGAACATTTGCCACATAACATGGCCTTTGAAGGATCTCCTGGAGAAAAACAGGGATTCTGGTTTAAGATCTGTTCCATATTAACATCTTTTCAGAGCTGTGCTCATAGTTTCTCACACGATGAACAGTCAGCCACAGTACTCTGACTTCTCCTACTCTAATTTCCAGCCAGATGATGATGTGCCTGGGCCTCTAATACAAATGGATGCATCTCCTGTACTGGCAGAGTTGAAGTGGCCAGAGATCAGCATTTATTAATGCTGCATATGACTAGGCAAACAGACAAAATTAATGCCCTCAAACTAAAAGCTCTTGAGGCTATACCTCTTTATTATCTCACTTGTTACAGTTTAAAAAAAAATTGTGTTCTGTCTGACATTACAGCGTAGAATTTTTTTTATTCCCCATCGTACAGTAAATTCGAGTAAACACTTGTGTTGTTAGTCTTTATGCTGCTGGTTTCTGGTACTAATTCCCTGTCTGCCTCTTCCTGCTAAGTCAGCATCCCCTGGAAATCACCTCACCAGGTAATTGGTGGTGTCAGTCAGCCTTCGGAGAGGGCAGCTCAGCTGAGCAGGAAGCTGCCAGCTGGGCAGTGATTAGGCAAGGGCAATAGCTGCACATTCATTGTGACAGCTGAAAAACTACCCAGCTGTTAGCATTTGCCTTTTTAGATTCTCCTTTTTTTAATTCGTAAAGAAGAATAAAACAGACATCAAAAACTGCCACATAGACTAGCTAGCTATTAAAGTTTCTTTTTCTGCCATCTCCAGCTGTCGAGATGTTGTGTGAGAGGTGCATAACCAGATTATAATAATTTTCCTTTTCACTGAAAAGGGAAACTGGAAAATTCAGAACTCCAGCAGGAGTCTTTCTGCCTTGGTTGATGCTGTCTGGGTGGGGAGATAAGGATCGCATAGGAGTGCAAAAAGTTAATTATCATTTAATGGGAGTTGGACAGCAAAGTGTTTACAATTGCTACTGGGGCTAAAAATTCAGTTACTGTGCCAGCCCTGCCAAGGGCCCTTCCTAACTTCTCCCACAAGGTGCTGTCCTGGCAGCTCCCATCACTAGATTTGGGTGCAAGAGTGGAGCACCAGTGGTGTAGGCAAACCTGGGGTTTCTGTGTTCCTGTCTTTCTTCTGTCAGATAAAGGGTATGGATGCTGTGCCAGGTATGGGGGAAACAAAAACACATTTAAGATCTTTGAAGTATTAACAAATAAATAATTTATTTCAGTGCTTATGCAGACAGGCTTTTACACCAAGATCCATATGTGGTATCCTTGGGAAGGGAACCTCTTCTGAAATGTATCAACAGAACCCTTAGCTTCCCCAGCTCAGTCTATGGTACTGCATTTGCCTTCTGTCTGAGCAAGTTACTAGCAGAAGATGCGTGTCTAATGATCAGCATTGGTTTCTGGATAAGCCACTCTTCATTTATTTTTGTGACACACTGACAAATTGTTCAGTTCAGGGAAAAATAAAAAATAAAAAATCCTTCTGGAAGCATTTTCAAACGTGACAATCCTAAATAAAGCATGAACTGACCTCTGAATTCTCCTTTGGGCTGCTATAGTGACTCCCTTGGCTAGGTGATCACTGTAGGCAACTACAGTATCCATGAAATATTTTTCCCATTATTTACTTATTTTTATGTTGGACTGTGTGTCACAAAGTATATTTAGAACATACTGATTGTTTGGTTTGGGGTTCATTCATTTGCCTAGGAAATGCTGAAAGCAATTAAGTTTTAATCAGCATTTTGACATATTTTGTGCATCCATGGCTCTGTAGCAACTTAATCTTTTAAAAATATATTTAGAAATGCACTGACTAAACCATCATGTAGTTCTACTGACTTTTTATAAAAGAAAGACGTTTAAGAAAATATCATCCATAGAAATAGTGACCAATTCTGCCAAAAGAGAATGTTCCCTTGGAGATTTTTCTCACTGGACTTAAATATGGCAGAGAAAAAAATAATAACTTGACATGTATTACATTCATGAGAGAAATTCTGAAAGTAATGCATTTTTAAAACTTGTTTATTTTACAGATTCACAATATGCCTAATTCACTGCCTATATGTTTTTTCCTGGCCAGGTCTGGAAGATTTGTAGACTTTAAGGTTTCCTTTTTATGTCACAGTACTGCAGAAATCTGTTCTGGATTTATTTTTGTATTGTAATCCACCAAAAATCATCTTGCAATATATTGCATTTCAGATTCTGTGCAACTTGGTACTCAGTAATAATGTTTATAAGATAAATGGGAAATATCATAAACCAGTGATGGTCCTGCTTTAATGTGCTTTTCTGATTGAGGTCTTCTCTTGGAATTTCACTAGATTACATTGTACTAGTTACAATAGTAGTTATAATAATATAGAAGTAACTATAAAATTCTATTAATACTTTAAAGACTTTTTAAATGGTTTTAAATAGTAAAACCAACATTATTTTAGATACAACTATTTGAGATACATTAGTAGTGCCTAGTGTCTTCATAAAACTAATTAATATTTCCCTGTAAATTGAAATTATTTTGGTACTGGTCTGGAATATCAAACAAGTTTAAGTAGTGTGGCTTTCCCCTTCCTTCTTGAAGCATACAAAAGGAGTTTGGTTTCTGACTGAAACTTAATACAACTTGTAGTGAGTATCAGCCTAGGAAAATTTAAAAATACAATGACAAATAAATTACAAAAAGGAAGCAAGATAAAGGAATGCAGCTAGTAGGAAGGCTTAGTGTCACACCTGGCCTCCCTTTGCTGTCCTCTACTAGTGGTGGCATCTTTCTGTCTCTTCTGAAGAGTGCATTTGTCAGCTTGCCAGGAATTTGGGACAATGAACCTTCTGAAAAAATGAGTGAAAATAAGTTGCAAAACATTTTCAGTGCTTTACTGACTTTGCTTTGGTTGAGACAAGTGATCCACATGTAAGTTTGCACAGCTCACAGAGCCTGAAACCACCTGTTAAAAATCCCCCAAATGCCCTGATAATTTTTTGAGTTGAGATTTCTGCTGTAGTTCCTTGACCTGGATTGTGGGTGCCCTTGGAAGAAAAACTGTAGAAACTTGCAATGTGATTGATACATTTGCTAAAACTTTCACCTGAGCCCCAGGCTTGCATTTCAGGACTTCAGAAAGAAAACCCTTAACTTCATAACTGAAAAGCAAATAGATGCTCAGCACTGTCCTAATGGTTGAAGAGCAAATAGGTAACTAGCAGTGACTTTTCTAATTTTGGATTTTTTTGATGACCCCAGTTACAATTTTGGTTAAGAGCCTGAAAAATGAGTTGGGAGCACTTCATGTGTTGTCTCCTGCATGGGCAGAGATCAGTGTTTTACTATGTCTGGTTGTTAAGATTTACTGAGCTATTACACTTATTTATTGCATGTTATTTTCTAGGGCACCTTATGTCATTTATAAATGCATTCATTGTTTATAATCCTTGACACAGAAGTCTTTTTCCATTTCACCATATGCCTTCATCTGTTCAGGTTTCTTATTTACAATATGTTCTGTTTAACAGTATACAATATTTAGGAAAAAAAACAAAACAAAACACTTTTTTTTTTTTCTTTTTTTTTTTTTTTTTTTTTTCCTAAGGCAAGAAACTGCATTAAAAAGCCAAAGTCTACTTTTCCTGGTCAAAAAGAAACACCATGAAACCTCTCATTCTGTATTTTGAGAGCTATGCTGAGTTTCTTCCAGGCTCTTGAAATGTCTTTTCAGGAGGCAACTGCAGAGCTGTGGATGCTGGACTGTGATCTTCAGGATAGTGTTAAGCCAGAAGCAATTCCATGGCTGCTCCAGTTAGTATGAGGGAATATACAAAACTCACCTGTTTCGTTGTTCCCAAAGATGAAATACATGAGAGAATATTAGAATGGCTGAAAGCTGTGTCAAAAATAGTTAAAGCACTGGAACTGCAATTCTTGGGTTCTACCTCTTGTTGAAATGAGCCTGTCCGTTCTGACATAAAGCATCCAACTGAGACAAACCCACAAATGTGCCCTCATTATTTTCCACATTTGCCAGAAATATACCTTTTTTTTAACTAGCTGTCCCAACTTGAATACAATAAATGCTGGTTTAAGTAGTTACATAGATGCAACATGGATGTTCCTCTATACTTTTCTTTCATTAAGAGTTATGAATGCAAGGTTACAGTTTTCAAACCATCTGAAGCAGGAAGAATCGTCCACCCATGCTAGAACACATTGCTGTGTGCAGAAAACCTCTCAATACCAGTGCTTGGAAATTTTTTGGTTAACAAATGCAGTACATCTGCACGTTCTGACACATTGTGTTGAAACCAGCAGGTGTTGTGGAGTGCAAGTCAGGGATTTATTAGGTTTTCTGCCAAGTTTGGTTGATGCCTTGCTGCAGGAACAGCTCAGTGTTTTCACTTTGAGATGGTTTGTTGAGAAATTTAATAGAATTTTTAAATTTCTTGTTTTTTCTGGTGAGCTCATTTGTCAGTACTGTTTTATGTCATCTCTTTTAATCTGGGTGATTTGGAAAAAAGCTGGTAATTTTAATCTAGAAGTCAGCAGTGTGCACCAAAGACAATGCCTCTTTCTAGGGGGGTTGTGGAGTCTCCTTCATTGGAGACATTCAAAACCCGCCTGGACACGTTCCTATGTGGTGTACTCTAGGGGGCCCTGCTCTGGCAGGGGGGGTTGGACTAGATGATCTTTCGAGGTCCCTTCCAACCCCTAGGATTCTATGATTCTATGATTCTATGATTGGGTGAGTAACCAGTCCGTAGGTGTAAGCTGTTCAGTCTGTAGGGAAGAGCTTTCCAGACATGATGTCTGCAGTGCTCATCTTGGTATTACTTTCTGTAATACCTGACACGTTTATTTTCGCTATTTGGAAAAATTCTAACCCGTGGTAGATTGAAGTGCAGACAGGTTGTAAGCCAGGTGGGTTTTTCTCTTCATCTTTGTTGTCATCAGATGTAAAAAGCACTCTAAGTTTGCTCTTAAAATGAGATACACAGCTCCCATAAAACTTGTATTCTGTTTCTGTTGTACAAACACTGTAGCAAAGTGGGATTGTGTGCATCTTTGCAGCACCCTGATTTCATTATGTCATTGATTTTGTCTGCAGATTAGAAATATTTCTCCATTGCAGTTTTGGGCAATCATTTTCATCAGAGTGCTCCTTCCTGTGAAGCCTCATCTCATCTTTCCTTTTGCTCCACCAAGCTCTCCTTCCACTCAGCACTCAGACAAACTGAGTCACTTCAGTGCTTTATGGACTGGGAAAAAGGAAATCTATAGCATACCAATGGGGAGCATTTGGCAGATGCTAAGTACTTCAGAAATGAGACAGTATAAGTCTGCCTATCACTAGGTAAAATACCAGGTATATTTTTGGGTGGTTTTGAATTCCACAGTGCCTTCAGCTCAAGGCAGCCAAAGGTGGTGTGTGGTTTCAAGCTGTGACATTTAAGTAGAACACAAATGTGCTCTTTATTTGTAGCTTTTACTCTGTTTTTAAAGTTTCATGACTTGTTTTCATTTGTGGCAAAAATCTGAAAAGAATATGTTAATATAGCTAGTGGGGAAATTAATTTGATGGTTTCTTATTTTCATTATATTGGTTAAACTTCAGTTATAGATACTTGACCTTTGGAAGAAATGTTAATAACAACTGATGACTTATATCACTATGAAATGCAGATAGATTTCCTTGGTTTTTTGTTTTACTTTCTTGGTTTTTTGTTTTGCTTTGTTTTTCATAATATGAGTCACATTTTAACTCAGGAAGAATACCTAATTTTCATGGCTATTAAAGTGCTACCTGATTACTGCAGTAAGTGACACTGTTTGTGTCAAAGTAAAAATTACATTTTTATTTATACGTGTGTGTGTTTAATGCCATTTACAACTGGAAAATAACAAAGACATTCCAGTACCTAGTAAGTGTATTTATATCTAACATTCATGATAATAATATGCTGGCCTGTTATTCACCTAGAATGCTCCTGAGAGTTGGCTAACATTTCTTTAATTTCATAGAGGTTTTCTGAATAATGCTGCTGGAAGTTTCAAGGGGAAAAAACTCACCTTTTTGTTTTGAAACTTTGTTAGACTTTTCAGCCTAAATCTCAACCAGCATTAGTTTCTAGTGGGGATTTAGCAATAAATGTGCTTTTCTCTATTCTCAGCACAAAACCTGAGATTAGCTTTCCTGTGAAGGATCTCTAGGTCTTAATTAAAACTGAAGTTCCTTATCTTGGTAAGTGTGCCTGGACAAACAATGCCTAAATATCCTACTCTAATAAATTCTCAGATATTAAGGAGGATATGCTGCCTCTAGTAATTTGAACTGAAAGCCTATGCTGCATATATGCAACATTTTAAGTTAAAAAACAATAGCACTGGAGAAGGAACAGTTAGAATTGGAGAATGTTGTCTTAAATATAGGGCACATTTTCTCATACTCATTCATTTTTGTAATGTCTTTAAACATGATACACAGTGAAACACTGGTACAGTGATATGTGTAATGGAGCTATTCATGAGCTAATGGACCAACTTCTTGCAAGAAACTGCTTTACAAACCCGAGCAGAATTGGGCCAAAGGATTTTTAAGGTTTTGTGGTGAGGTCACCGAAGGCTGCTGAATGATTTCTTACACAGATACTCTGTACATACTTCTCTTCTCTTCTCTTGATAAAATTATATCTGCTACCTGTTATATTTTGTTAGCATTGACTTATAGATGCTCATGGTTATTTTTTGTATTTCTCTCTCCTCACCTTAGTGGAATCGGTCGAAATTGGCCCTGGGCCTCTGGCGGCAGCAGCATTTTGGCAGAATTTGGAACTTTGCATCTGGAGTTCATACATTTGAGCCATCTGTCTGGAAACCCTGTCTTTGCTGAAAAGGTTAGACTGCTCAGTCAAAATCATGTTGTAAATGATATATCACATGTTGGGAGACTAATATCTCTGCAGGGAGATTTGGATTTTCCTCAGTTGTAAGAATTTGTCACAGGAGAGATGTTTTTCTAGTTCCCTTGCCATGCTTTTCTAATATGAAGTCAAAAATCTGTTCCAAAATAATTCATCTTCTTGTGTATAGCATTTGCCCAACCCCATAAAATGTATTCTTTCTCTTAACATTCTAAATTAGTGTTACAGTAAACAATCTGACAATAGAACTTTCTTCAGTACCCTACCTGAATGTGGTGGGAAAAAAAATTGATGTTTTATATTGGCAATAATAGATGATACCTATAGAAAGCAAAGTACCATGGATTCCTTCTGTGACTTCAGCAAGTTTAGCTTTCAAAATGCTGTATAACCTCATTGTTATCAGTGTGGTCAGAAAACCCTTCCATTGCAATGACCTTTATGTAATGTGCTCTTAACTTTCTCTGGAAGAAGGCAAAACCAAAAAACATCCTTTCAAAAAATAGTTTTGCTTAGTCTTCCAAACTTCAGTAAAGTTTTCTTCTGGATATTTTTTTTTTTTTCATGTGAGGCCTGGTAAATCAACTCTTCTTTTTTCTCCCAAGAATTTTGCTTTGATTTTTAGTACATAAATAATCAATGGAATCTGTTATTTATAATACATTATCAGATTTGGTTTGTTTGGTTTTTTTTCCCCTACCTATTAAAACTTTGGCTTTTTTGGTTTTGTATTACACACCCACATCCAACTGGCTCATATCAGCTAAGACTGGTATTATCTATCAAAAATCAAGTTAATAGTAAGACTCCAAATATTTGGCAGTAGGTTTAAAAGCAATTATTAAATCTAAAATTAATAATAGCTACACCACACTGAAAAGACTGGATGGCTTTGCTGCAATGTCATTGTCAGCACCAGAACTCCTAGCAATTTGAGGGTATATAGGGATTAATTTAAAGACAGTTTCTCTTAAGCAAATCTGAACTGGTGAGCAGGCAGACAGCACCATGGAACAGCCATAAACAGACTTACTATGTAAAGCCATTATCTTTTGATATTTAGTGTATAATATCTGTTCTGTTAAGAAGCAATTAAAGCGTGATGAAAGTGCATATGCTAAAAATCCTAGGCTATGGTTCTTCTCCAGAGTACATCAAGCTATAGTTGGAAGGGCATGGAAATCTGTTTATGTAAACTACTCTTAAAACCCCTTAGAGTTTGCAATTCCACAACCCCCCAAGCCAAACCATTCCTGGGCTGGTACACTTGGTAAAGAAGAAACACTAGAATAAGCTTTGCATGGACATATTCATGGAATAATTCAATAAATGAGATCTCGGGCTCGTAGTCTGCACTTGAACAGTGAGTCTTAGCAATGTAGTGTCAAGATGGAAAATGCAGTTTGTCTATCAAATCCTTCTGTGACTTGGTCTAAGCTAATTTATCTTCTTTCTCAGCATCTGGTTCACTTGAGCTCCAGCCATTCAGGGTGTTATAATGAAGCTGTCAGTACCTTTTTGTTACGCTTTCTGGTCTGTGGTGCTTAGGAGCTTTATTCCCCAAATTGCTACATTTACTTTTTCAGTGAATGTTAAAACTCGGTATAAGTTATTCCATGTGCTCTGCAATGGATTGTGCTGCTGGATGGCTCCAGCTGCTGAACATCTGGACTCTAATTGTTTCCCTGAGCCTCTCATTTGTAGCCAGCTCCTTAGCGGTGCCAGTGGAGCAGTCGGGGCTCCTGGGCTCCTGCTGGGCAAGCTGCTTGTTTGGGGCTTAGTTCCAGCAGAGCTCTCCTCTCCAGACAGAACTGCTTCACAGATCAGTTCTGCTTGTCAGCTAGGTTATGGGCTTAATATGTAACACCATTTCTGATGTGGGTATATGAGGGATATAATGCTGGAGTAGCTTTAGTTAAGGCAAGTTAGCCTCCAGGAATTTCAGTATCCTGGGGAGGGGTGAGATACTCTGTATGGCAAGTCCTGAACTTCAGAGCTTGCTTTTGTTTTGTGTATCTATTACCAACACTTGACACAGCAGCTTTAGAGGTTTTGAGGAGCTCATTTATGATGATCCCAGCTTAGAGTGTCTTTTTAAATGGTAGTGTGATGGTACAGAGATATTCTGGTATGTACATTGCATAAGATTGTTTTTTCTCTTTTTAGGGCTGTTGGCTCTTTACAACTTTTGTACTGACACTGTTTTATTCTGGGGGGAAAAATGGATCACTGCTCAGTGTTTTGTACCTTTCCAACAGGTAATGAATATTCGAAAAGTTCTGAACCGACTGGATAAACCAGAGGGTCTTTACCCCAACTATCTGAACCCCAGCAGTGGCCAATGGGGCCAGCGTAAGTAGACACCACTTCTGCAGTACTGTGACCTGGCTCTCTGTGTGCTGCTTGCAGTTGTTCACTTCTTTCAGTCACTGTGGGTTTCTGTATACACACACAAACACATACATATATATATATATATGTATATATACACACACAATTTCTGTAAAGTATGAAAACTCACACTATATCTGAGATGCTACACAATGTAAAAAATACTACAAATATAAAAGTAACAATCCCACCTGCTGCAATCTCACGTACTTTTCTTTGATATTTCAGTATGGCTTGTGCAAATGTGTTCTTTTGGAAAGGAAGTTGTAGGCTACAGAAGTATTTTATTCAAAAATATAAAATGGTCTCTAAAGTTGCTGTTTAAGGAAACATTCTCAGTGTGTCTGAATCAAATTCCATGTTTTAGAGTGGTGTGGCTCCACTGAAGAAAAAATAATTATTAATCCAAGTCTTTTCATGTAATACTAGCTGTGATTTCTGCTGAAGTTTAGTGCCAATGACTGAGGAAGCAAAGTAAACAGAACTATGTCATGGCATTAATCCCCTTGGAGTCATTAATGGAGACACCAAAAATAAAAGGGAAAGAATATAATAAAATGCTTGAAATATTTGAACTTTCCCTCCCTTTAATATAGCTGTGTCTTCTGTACTCCTTGTTCACATTAAATACCAGTTTTTGTTGATGCACATGGAGAAATATACGGTTTATACCAGCTCTGCTCTCCAGTAGCACGTATTATTGACATAGATATTGGCTTCCTGCACATGCAAATGATGGACACAGATGTTGATGCAGGTCAGCAATTGGCAGGCTGAAGCAGCAAAAGCAAATTTGGTCTTGTTGTATCTCTTCCAATTCAGTTGTCTCCATTGGCATTTTTTTTTTCTTCCCATAGTAGAAAATCAGAATGAAAAACTTGTGAGATCTTTTGAGATTGCTTTTCCAAACAGTTCTCAGTTGATCGCAGCAGGAAAAAAAACCTCCAGACCCTTAATTGGTACAAGACAGAAGTATTATCTCTCAAACATCAAGTGGGGAGAGGGGGAAGTTTCTGAACATTTCTCTAGCAATGCTGTAACTGTGGAGGACACTGCTGGATCTCTGCCATTGTTCCTGTAAATTCATTTAGCCCTTGTTATTTTGACAGTAAACTGACAGTGATTTGCTGCTGCGTGCGTCAATTGGATTTGTCTACTGCAATAATGTATATAATAGCAGGGCTTATTATTGATGAAACTCTGCTTGTGCTATTTAGTTTGCAAATGTCAGAGGTTTCTATGGTAATTTATTTAGGAAACTGTAAAGGTCATCTAAATGCTGCTGTTCAAAAATCAGCCTTTGATCGTAGAGAATGTCCCCCTTATTTTTAAGAAGCATCTTTTCCTTTTGTATCATGAACATTTAATTAAGTAAATAGTGTATTCTTTTCAGAAATTTAGTATATCTCATTCAAAAGAGGTGGGAAGAAGCCAGTTACAACTGAGGTTGTAGAATTATAGCATTATACAATGTATTTGTTAGGCAAAGGGACAGGATACATTTGGAAAACTTAATTTTTTTTTAAATGTTTTGGAAAATTTTTCGTACATCCCATAGTAAAGGAGGAAAAAGATGCTGTTAATAAAGTCTGAAAAGGAGAAAAGTATATCTTCTACATTTGCATGGCTTTGCATCCTGTTCACTGCACAAGAAGATGTATTGTGTGTAGAGAAGATATGAAGGAGGTTAAAAATAAATTATCAGTGTTCTTTTGAATTCCACCAAGAGAGGTGTAACTTGAGATCAGAGTCAGGTGTTGGGAAGTTAGGAGTTCTGTACCCAGCAACCCTTCTGCAGCTTTAGTAGCCTGGGTTACCCCTTGCATGTTCTGCTTTTCTCATACCCAGAATTTTGTGGTGTGACTCACAGGCAGGCTGTGTGATCTGTGTACCCGCACCTCCATCCTCGATGTCTTCCTTACTGTAAAACTGACAATTATGAACGAGTAGTCCTGGTAAAGCAATTTGAAATCCCTTCTCTGAACAAGTGCCAAATTCCCTTAAGTTACCAGGCAGCACCAACTTATAAAAGAAAGCCTCTAACTAGTGTCCTTAGTTTAGTAGAGCTTAGAGAAACACTGCTCTGTGTGTGTGTGTGTGTGTGTAGTTGTAGTGTTTTATGTGTTTAGGGGATCTATGCTGAAGTCTTACAGCCCATTAAAATTTTGCCTAGAACCTTTTAGGCTCTTGGGCAGCAAATAAGTGCAATTTTGTGCAAGCAGCTGACAGCATCATTAAGCTTTCACATCACTGGTGCAAATGACATCAAACAATGTGACTCGGTGTTACTGTTTGCAGGGTCACATCCTAAACATCTGCAATGGAATAATCACAGCATCTGTAGTACCAGATCATTTCACACAGTAAGCCTAGGGCACAAAAAAGCAGCATGATAGTAGTAATCATCTGTAGATGTGGTAAAAGTATTTTTTTTCCCCTCTTCTAGAACCATTGCTGTGTTCTGAAAGCAGCCAGATGTTCAGAACTGTAATACTATTTTTAAACATGTGGGTCAGCATCTTTTAAATGCTCTACAATTCAACTCTGTAGTAAGAAGCTAAAATGTTTTGGCCTTTTTTATGAAGCCTCTTAAATGGAGCATTAGTGAATAAAAAAGCAAATAAAAACAATGCCTGTATGGTAAGAGGGAAAAGCCTTTATCAAATTAGACAGCATTTTCTTCTTTCTGTTTTATACTAAAAACTTACTGGTTTTAAAATAATTAAAAAAACTTAGATTAACACATTTTTGTACTGGGTAGACTACATGAATTAGAAGTTAAACATATGAATTATTGTTTCTTTGCCATGAACTCCTGTGGCATATTGTGGATATTAAACAGCAATGATGCTTTAGCTTCATAAAAAAGTTAGCAATTAAAGAAATAATTCTCTGTATTATACCAGGTAAGTTTTTCCTGAGGTTTCAGGCTTACATTTCTTAAAGGCTGTTGTAGGAAAAGATGTTTCAATGCATTAAATGCAGTTTCAAAATGTAATCTTATTGCTCAGGCTGAAAATGAAATTGCTGTTGAATCTCTTTCTTCCCTTTTTAGATCATGTCTCCATTGGAGGGCTTGGGGACAGCTTTTATGAATATTTGCTCAAGGCCTGGCTGATGTCAGACAAGACTGATGAAGAAGGCAAGAAAATGTATTATGATGCTGTTCAGGTAAATAAGATATTTAAATCTTTCTGTCTTTAATATTCTTATCTAGAACAATCCTAAAGAGACAGGCTGTGGGGACAATGTGAGGGATTTATGTCTTTGCCACCAGTGTGGATTTTAGGTTTTAAGAATTAGTTTTTCTTTTAAAAAGACATCAGCAAATAATAATGCTGGAGGGATAAAGATACTGTGGGAAAGGAGAGAGTCCTGAAGTATAGCTGTTTGTTTTCCAACTGGAAGACAATCAAGTCTTCTAACACTTGAGGAGAAAAGTATAAAATATTTGTTGCATCTACAAGAAGCTCTGAGATAAAAGCTCAGTTCTTTTTTCCTCAGTTTTTCCTTCTATCCTTTTCCTTCTATCCAGGAAGGAGTTCCTTTCTTGTGTTTTGACCTCATATTTTGTCCATCAGAGTATTCTGATTCTGGTCAACACAGGGATCAATATATTATGGTGGACAGTTATAAATGAAAATAGATATTTTTGTTGACTTTTTGTTAAAAGAGGCCTGTATTTGTCAGCTTCTGTGAAACAACTGGTTATTCATATTTTACACAAGAAAAAGTTTTGAAATATCAGAATTGTTCATACTTGGATAGCATTTCATTTATGATCCTTGTAGTCTGCAATTTACTTTCTTATTGATGGTGTACCCTTAGTACCCTGTTCTGGGAGAAATAATGGTTTTGTGACACTGAATTGAGACTCACAAAGTATTAAGTTTAAATCCATATTTACAGGCTTTCCTTGCAGTCTTGGGCAAATGACCTATTTTCTCAGTTCTTTGCTTTCAAATATATCTATAAAAAGAGGATAATATACTTCTTTTTTTCCCCACCCTTTCATCACTTTTGACTGGAAGCTTTCTTAGGGCCAGGACTTTTATCTTGTATTAAGTCTATGTCCATGCAGTGCCTCTGTAGACAAGGCTTTGAGGTGCTAAGCAATATCTGCTTATTCTTTCATACATCTGGAAATGTGCCATCCCTAGGGAGGAGGCATAAATCTTGGTTTACTTCCCACTCCAGAAAAATGGTGGCATTAAAAAAATACAGCCTTGGCTCGTTGCAACCTTTTTTTTTTCTTTCTTTCATTAGAGAGAAAAGTTATACATGGTGTTCTGAGGGAGGGTGTGATCTCTGGTGGTAGTAAATTTGATGACCAAGTATCCTCTGCTGAGAAAATCCTGCCTTTAATTTTGTAAGTGCAGATTTGGATGCAGTCATCCTCATTTTCACTGCTAACACGATTTCAGCTTCAGAGCAAAAGGTGCTTTTTAAATTAGGTTTGAGTGCATTTGAGGTTATAACATAAGAACAGGGCTACTGTAATAGCTCAGCCGTTAGGTTGGCAGCCAAAAAGAGAGAACAAAGCATCTTGTAATATGGTATCAATTCATCTTACCAGGGAAGGCATTTCTGAAGCACCTCTAAGCTTCTTCACTCTTCTACTTCCACTGGTTTAATAACTTCAGATTTACTTTTAAATACTTTCTTACACAGGGTAAGCACTAGTGCATAAATTCGTGCTGTAAAAATTGTGCTTTTGCTAGCACAGATGTTCTGGAAAGCACTGCACATCCAAAACATGATGTGCCAGCCACCTTTGGCAGAGTGGCTTTGGCAGCCCCTCCAGCCTGGGAGCAGCTGATTGATCCCAGCCAACAAAAGAGAATCAGAGAGAGCCCTGTGCCTGCCTGGCCAGTGCTGTGCTGCTCCTACAAAGGCTGAAGGTTCACCTTCCCCTGATCTGAGCACAGCTGGAGCAAGGTGCATCAGGAAGCCTCTCTTGCCTTCACCACATGCTGTCCCGTGGCAGCAGCATCCCCAGGTCACTGCTGAGCTGCCCAGCAGCATGGCTGGGGTGGGGAGGCTCCTGTTGGTTTGCCATTGGGGAAGGCACCCAGGATCACTCCCAGGTGTGTCCATGTGGGGTCCAGCAGCATGGATTTGTTTAAATGGGCACCTCCTCGGGTACAAAAGTTGTGGTGGGCATCCCGAGGTGCTGGCAGGGAGCAGAAGTGGTGATGGCCACACCACTGCCTGGCCAGTTCTTCTTTTCTGAGAAATGGCTTTTTGGTCCCCTCAAGGGACAACTGTGCCAAAGCTGAAAGCGTAGATGCAGCATGTGGAGGTACAGCTTGATGCTGGAAAACAGCAGGAAAGTTGCAGTCCCACTGAAACTTGCAGAGTGGTTGAGCTCCACTGAGATGCTAGGTTCTTCACCAGAATAGATAGTCTTTTGAAATCCACCCTGATACTGGCTTTATTGCTATCAATCCCTTCCTTATCTAAATTAAAGGTAAGTGTCTGAACAAGCTACAGTCTGTCCTTATGACTAAGCCTGCAGGATTTGGGCATTCGGAGTCTGCTTTATATTTTCTTAGATAAATTTCCCCCAACACTTCCAAAATCTTTTTAAGACTATGCCAAAGGGAACAGCATGATTATTCCTGGCTGCTCAGTCCAACACATACATACGTTCTGAGAGAGCCCTGTGAAGGTTTGACGCCTAATTCAATATATTCCTCTACCCAGAAACCACAAATGAAAATATATGGTGAGTTATAGTTCACTGTGAAAAGCTGAAATTTATTTAGATAATGCTTTGGGGTTATTTCTTACATTGTTCTGTAAATCACATTAGAAACAAAAAGTTCTTTCTATTAGAATTTTTGTATCACCTATGGATTGTGTTATGGCTTAAGTTAAAAGCAATAAAGAAAGATGTCAGACTAGATTTTAAAACTTTTTCTGTGTGCCATGAACAAGATGCCTATTTGGCTGATGCCATTTTAAAGAGAGTTGATTTCAAATAGGAAAAGGGACAGAGATAGTCTTGTTTTGAGTACCAGAACACAAGTCTGCTCACAAGTCTGTCAGAGGGATTCACACACTCTAGATTTTGCACACAAAGACAAGCGATTCTATTTTAATGTAGATTCTGTTTCGCTCTTGAAAAGCAAAGCATGGAGTGTCCTGTGTCAAATGACACAGGAAGTAAGAGATCTTAAACTGGTTTCAGTGGGTAGCACGCAACATTTAGTTACAGAAGAAATGTGTATTCAGATTTTAGTCACATCTTGAGGATGTAACTGGCCACCCCCGTCTTTGCAGTTAACACCATTTGTCTTTGAGACACAACTGAGTAGGTTTAGTAAAAGAAGATGGTCATTTAGAGCAAATATGGGTCTTCTGGGCTCACTTATGTCTAGTCTAGCACCAGCAGTGTTACAAGCAGCTGCATCAAATCCTCCCTCCTTGAATGTATCTGCCCTCATTTTATAAGCTGAAGGGTAATTTTCCCACTACTCCTGTTAAGATGTTGTCTCACACTTGGTGTCCGATGGTCAGGCATCTTTCCTTGATTTTCCCATTGTATTTATTTATGGCCATGGCTGCAAGCTTTCTGCAACCTAAATATTTTCTCTCTCTGGTGCTACCTTCATCCTCTTCTTGGTGTATTTCTAGAAAAGTGACATATCTACAGGGTATAAAGAGAGCAGTAACTCAGCCCAGAAGAACTTTGGAAAAGAGAATCCCTAGCCAGCACTTCCCAAGCAGCTCAGTTCAGTGCAGCCCACAGTGTCTATCAGAGGTATCAGGACCCATGGGAGCAGAGAGGTACAGCTGCTGTAATCCAGAGTTTAAGCTTTAGACATAATAGTTTACTTTTAGACACTTAGATTCTTTGATTTTTCTTACTGGGTAATAACTGTTCAGAATATTGTAACAAAAAAACTTAAGTGGTCTCTGGAGACCCTAGCATGTGGAAGTAGGAACAATGGAAATAGAAAAAGAAGGAAGTGGGGTGAGGCAGGGCCACAGCTGTGCTCTGTAAGATTTCAACAACAGTCCTGAAAATCAGCCTGCTGCTAGGTTGGGTTGTGGGATAAAGGATTACCTACCTTTTGTAGATATTGAAAGGGGAAAAAGTCATTTTTGACCTAAAGATATTGAGTATTCAAATAAAAAAAATCTAGGATCACTTTTTAATATTTTTTGTATTTTTTTACTTGACACATTGCTAACTTTTGAGACTAGCCTTGATGTACTCTGTACTCTGCTAAAGGAAGCGATATGGTTTGGATTTTGTTTTAGGGCCTTCTGATTTAATTGTCAGAAAGTGACATTAAGTAGTGAATATTAAGTATTGAATATTTTTCAGAGCTGTCTGGATTTCAGCCTTTCAGATAAACAACACAAATCTCTGTAGAGTCCTTATTCATTGAAATGAGTGAGAGAACAAAGTGTTGCTGGCAAAATGAAAACATGAGTAGGCCCTTTTCATCTCCAGAGTTTCCTTAGGGTCTGTTTAACTGTGGTGGAGGCTGGTCTGTGCTGACTGTAGCTTTGCATAAAGTTGCTTGAAGTGGTTTGCTTTGTGATCTTAAAAACTAAGTGGAAGTGGACAGTGACAGAAGTGCAACAACTCAGCTAGAATAGTTTGTCATACTGGGTAAAGCTGAAAGTATATTAATGAACTGAGCAGTCAGTCCTTGAGCACTTCTTAGCATTGAAGGAAATATATAAATAGAGTAGGCAGGGTTGTGCAACAGGATCCCATCTTCAGAATGAAGCAGCTGATGCAAAAGACCCAGCAGTCCCACTGCATACCGTGTTGTTTTGTTTTATTTGGGATGGGGGTATTGTCTGTAACTTAAATGTGTGAAAATGAAGAAATATGTGGTTTATTTACATATTTTGTCAGCTGTCATGTTTACAGTATTATTTACCCAGCTGCACTGGTTTCTGCACATAGAGAAAGTAAAAAACTATTAGGTAGGAGCACAAGATGCATTTCACTTAACAGACAAGAACATCCAGAAGACTCGGTGCTTTTTTTATACCCTTTGCTCTATTTTCCCTCTTGACACAAGTTTTGAAGGCTCTACAACTGCTTAGAGAAAACATCAAGGCTTCTGCAGATTTTTAAATTGTTAATGATTTGCTTATAGTTGCACAGTGTCAGTATCTTGGACTGTAGAAAGTACTTATTGAAGTGATTGCTTGTTTATGGAGTGTCAGGAGAAGCAGCAAGCTGTAATTTTGTTAGAACTCTTAAAGGAGGATTTTAACTAGAAAGTCCTGTGAGAGAAAGTTTCCCCTTTTTTGTCTATGTCAGGGCAGCTCTGTCCTTATTACTTCTGCTATTTTCCCTTCCCTTTTCAACAGCAAAAAAAGCTTGTCAGGAGCAATAGAAACTTATTCTAGAATATTCAGTAAGTACATAATATAATATTTTCAGAGTAACTTGCTTTGATTTGTGCCATTCCAGTAATACTGTGTAAGAACATGAATAAATCTAGTGTTCTAGGAGCAGACAGCATTAAGTACATTTAGTGTGAGAGCACTGGTGTTTTTAGAGATACTAATAGATCTATACAGGGGAAAAAAAAACAACTAAGTAGGTTTTCAGACAAAAGTAAATTATCAGTTTTCTGCTAGTACTTAATCATCTTTTTAGTGATCAAATGGTATCACATTAGTTAAATGCTTGCCAACATTTCAATTTTAAAACTTAGGCATCTCCATTATAAGCATTCATAATTCATGTCACATGAAAGCTTGTCTGTATAACATATCTTAAGTCCAAAAGCAGTAAGTGCTCTATTGCTTTCAAAATGCTTCTAATAGATTGTGTTTAAACAAATAAAAGTTGTGTTCAGATTTGAGTTTTGATTTTCAAGCTCAGTTTAGTAAGCAGTGAGGACTTCAGGCTAAGAAGATGATGCTTTTCTTTGGCAGAAATATTTTAAAAAGTTTTAAAAAGAGCTTGAACTTCTTTTTTCAACAATTTTTCTGACTGTATGCATGACTTGTGCATCTTGTAAGACATATTTAAAACCTGTATGAACAACATTTAAGAGAACAGAATCAAATAATAAGGCTTTTAAAAAAGCAATCTTTTTCTGCCATCTCCAAAACAGCTGCAATAATAGAACAATGTGAATACTTTCCTAATAAACTCAATGGAATTGTGGATAAAGGATAAATTTGATGAATTTTGAAAGTTGCTGAAAAAAATATCTATCGTGTTGGATCCATTCAGCAGAGACAACATGAGGGAAGTAACTTAAAGTCACAGAAACAGACAGTTGACTTATAAATTCACAGTATACAAAGCCACAATAATCCTGGCCTGCCTGCTGTGTGCTGTGTCAAAGTAATAGAATGTGTTGGTGAAAGCTGTAAATATTAAATAATTAAGCAATTGACATTATACATCTTTTGATTATTAGAAATATGTGGTAGAATTTTCTTTCATACTCTCTCACTATTGCATCAAATCTTCAAAATACTGTTTATGAAGACGGTTCCTAGGAGAAAAAAGTAGATTACAAGTTTGGACTGAGATAATTTATAGTGCTTTGTTTTCAAGAAGCCTGCAGAGCTGTAATTATCCTCAAAAGAAACATAAAGCCTGGAAATTTAGAACTAGAATCGTATTTTTGAAGCTCAAATTTATTATCATATGGAAATACATTACTATGACTTGCAAGACAGTTTTATGTCCAGCTACAGTGACGTCTTCAGGTGGAAAGTAAAACACCTGGGTTTTGTTGTTAAAACAACAGAGTCACTGAAATTCATTAATCTTAATTAAACCAGCATTGTAAAAGGAGATGTAAAATGCCTAAGTGCTAGAGGTAGTAGAACTGCAGTTTTACATTGTGTTTTGAGGTTTCTGGTTTGCTCTCCCTGTCCCTTCAGCAGAATTAACATTTCTGTGGCACGTGTTTATTTTGAATTAAACAACTTCAAAGTGCAGAATGTGTCTCCTGAAAAGCCTCCATCTGGGCTCTGTAGGCATCTCTGCTAATATTTTGATTACCTGTCAGTGAAATCAACAAAGATAATAGTCTCTATTAAAAATAAACTTGTTAACTGTTTTTTTTTTATACTCATTTGAACAGTGAGACTACTTCACTTCTATGTCCTGCTTGTTTCTCTGTAAGCAATGCAGTTCAGCATCCTGAACAACTCAAAGGGTAAATTATGGGACTTAATCACAAAACCAAGTCAGGGATTGAGGAAGGGGGGTGGTGAAGACAGCATTTAAGCTCTGTGAAAAGCCTAAAGGAGTGAAGAGCTGAACGAAGGAAAATGGGTCCTTATTAGGAGGGTTTGGTACTGCTTAATTTTGAGAGTGTAAGGACTGGCAGTCAGTATAATCTAAAGGCTAAGAAACAGGATGATGAGCTGAGAACACAAAACGTCTTGCTTTAAAAAAACAGGACAGAAGGGGGAGGAAATCAGGTTGGGAAAAATTGTTCGTGCTATCAGCAACAGAGATCACATAAATGCAATGTAGAATCCTGTAACCTAAGCAATTCATAATGTCTCAGTCACTGCAGTTCTTAGAGGGTGACAGAGGCAGGGACATAATTTGAACACGCCAGCTCAGGAGGAAGATACCAGGAGTAATGCAAGGGGCACTCGAGTCACACTGAAACTGCAGAAGGGTCTGGTAGTGCTTCTAGTTGGGTTCTCAAGCATTTTCACAGTTCTTGTATAGAAGGAATAATCTCCCACAAGATGAAAAAAAAAATTAATTTAGCTGAAGGCTTCGTTGCAGTATGGACTGTAAGTGGAGCCTTACATAAAAGCACACATAAAAAAATTTGCTGGGAACTATAACAGCCATAAAAGCCAGTCGGGCTGTAAGAGCTTGCAGATATGCTACAAACTACACAATAAATCAGCTTTACAGAAAGTACATGTATTTCTTTAGATATCTGGCAAATATTTATTTTCCTTGAGTTTCCTTTCTCTTTTTTTTATTACTCTCAGGTAATATCTGCTACTGCTCCTGTTGCAAACACACTTTTTCAGCCATTTCTTCTTTGCAGCCTTTTATGTTGCACAGCCTCCGTTTTACAGTGATGGAAAGAAAGAAATTAGTATTTGAATTGCAGGAATACATTCTGGAAAGCAGTAACATGAAAATTCCATTTCCTTAAAAGAAAAAATTGTACAACTCCAAACAATTATTCATCAATAATGTATTTTCAGCTAATCAAAGACCACATTCATCTAGCTTTTTTGATTCTTTGCAGATGATGAATATTAGTTTATATTGAGAATATTAACTACAGCAAAATGAAATAATAATGTCTATAGCGATAAATACAACACTACCTGATCTGCAACCAATGCAGGAAGGAGTTATTCATAGGTGGGGTCCATGTTGTAATAAAACTGCAATTCAAATAAACATGTCTCTTTTTTTAGTGTGTAGATAATTATATAAGTAAATTGATTCTAAGTAGAAAATTCAAAATTATTCTCCCAACCAGAGATTTTCTCTTGGGGTGGATCTTTGTCACCATATGACCTATTCTCCTTTTATAATAATTTGTTTTGGTAACTTGATTTCCCTGCCAGAACTGTGCCCTGTGGGCAAACAGCTTCACAAAAGCTGTTTGGTTGAGGTCAGTTTGCTTAAATCATGTAACTTTGGGATAACTTGAAGGGTTTGGAGCATAACCCTTATGAGGGGTGGTTGAGGGAACTGAGGTTGTTGAGTGTGAAAAAGAGAAGACTGAGGGGAGACTTTATCTTTTCCTACAACTACTGGAAAGGAGGTTGTAGCAAGGGGGGCATCCATCTCTTCTTCCTGGTAACTAGAGATGAGACAAGGGGAAATGGCTTCAGGTGTCACCAGGGGAGGTTTAGGTTGGGTGTTAGGAAAAACTTCTTCACAGAAAGCATTGTCAAGCTCTGGAATGGGATGCCCAGAGAAGTGGTGGAGTCACCATCCCTGAATGTGTTTAAAAATTGTATAGATACCATGCTTAGGGACATGGTTTAGCATTGGGCTGGCAGAGGTAGGCTAGCAGAGTTAGGCTAAAGGTTGGAGTGAATGATCTTACAGGTCTTTTCCATCCTCAACAATTCTAGGATTCTACAAACTAATATTTCATAAGGATACAAATTCAAATTAAGTTTAGGCTTCACCAACTTCGAGTGTTTGCTTTCCTATCTTCCAGAATAAAAGTTGGTGGGTGCTGATGGACTTGCAGGCTTGGCACACTTAGGCTCATGGCTTCTGAAGTTTATTTGTACTTATCAAAGGTTATTTGGATTTTGTGTCAAGGTAGAACTAATTCTAGCACACCATTAATAAAGGTATATACATAGGCATGGGTATTATCTAGCATTCAGAGACCCATGATTGGACAAAGTATGACAAGGCAGTGTGAGAGTCTGTAATATATCAAGTAACTACCTAATAAAAATAGCATTGGATAAGATGATTACATAATAAAAATAACTTTTAATATGTACTAGTTTCTAATAAGACCCATTTATAAAACCAAGACTATTTGCTTTACTAAAAATGAATAATTAACTTGGAAATATATTTATATTTTGTGACATCCTTGGAATCAATTAACATCAATTTTTTTAGTTTCTTGACAGCACTGTGGTAGAATAATTTTAAAATTTCACATGTAACATTCATCTTTTTTCAGCCTGAACCTAAACCTCTGAAAGACTAATTGGTATGGCAAAAATCTATTTTTGTACTACCAGAATCACCTTTGGTTTAGTTACTGTAGTTCTGAAGGTGCATGATTACTGTTATTTCTGTCAGGTACAGTAATACTTTATTCCTTCTTTCATTCATTCTTTACTTTAAATACAACAATAGAGGTAAATTTAATCATCAATTTTTCATATTTGCTTACTTTTAAAATAAATTCTGACTCAACAGCTAAGTGAGCAGTAGAGTTATCAGTTATTGCCAGAGTTCTTGATTTGGTGAGATGGGGATATCATGCTGAACAGTTTAATATCATTAAATTAAATGTTTTTCATTTCTGAACTTGCTTTTATCTGGCTTAATTTTTAGAATGCCTAAGTAATCTCAAACCTATTTCCCGCAAAACTGTTGTGTGTCTTTTTAACAATAAGATACACTATTACAAAATAAAAAATGCAAATGTAACTCTAAAAGATTCTAGAAGTTTTCTAATTATTTCTATCTTGTTATAAATTTTTCCTGTTTATACATTAATACATTTTGTAGCTGGCTCTTTGAAACCTGTTCTATTAATTCTAAAATTATAAATTCAAATATTTTATACTCAAATGAGCACAAAAGACATATCTTAAAGAATATTATTTTTTAAAAAAGTATCTAGATACTCCTTTACTACATTCCATGGTCTGGCAGAAAAGTTTTTTTTGTATGCACTTGGAATACTCAACCAAAAATTAGCTTGACACCAACAGCCTCTGTAATTCTTTCATCTTCCACAGCGGGGTGTGTGGTTTGGATGCTTAAGGAAAATATTCTACCACCTTTTGTCTTCCATATTTAATTCCTCTTTTCATAGGTTAAATTATGCAGGATTTGCTTAAAGTGCAGGAATCTTCTTTATTTACTGCTGCTTTAAAATGTAGCTATGCTTTTCTGTAGGTACTAGTGCAAAAAACATAAAATCAGTGAGGAAAGAGAGGGATGGAGGAGTTTTCTGAGCCAATAATGGGTCTGAAGGTGGGCAGAAAACTTCCTTACTAAGTGCTTTCTACTAATATTAGTGGAGAACAATGACACATTCTTGGCACAAAAAACCTACTTGGTAAGTAAAACTTGTACAATTATTCTGCTGATGCCTCTAGTTTAGAGATTATTTTTTCATGCTTATAAAAACAACTTTACAGGTGTGTAAATGGGAAAAATAACACTCAATACTTTTTCTTTATGACACTTTATTTTTTTAACCCTGGCTTTTTTGTTGAGCTCTCTGTACTGGTATTTGATTTATGTTATTTCTCTTGTACAATGCAAGTTGAGTACTGTTGCTGGATCTTATGCTTTCAATAGAATAAGCCAGAATACTGCTGGATAATTGAAGGTATGGTAGCATTGTTTGTCTCCTCTTCATTACCCTTTAAAGAGTAATGACTTAATTTATGTTCAGGCTTCTAACAAATGTGCTCCCCTGCATCTTCTTGATTGCTTTAATTCTGTTTCTCTCATAAGGGAAAGTTGTTTTCCTAGATTTCAAAACCAGTGATTGTACATTGCCAACAAAACCAACTTAAAATTCTCTCTATAGCCAACTTGTGTGTGTTCAGTCTGCTTAGGTCTTTTTCCAGACTCTATTCTTGATAGGTAACCAAAGAGGAATTCAGTGTGGGAGGGGGAACCCACTGGACTTTGGGAATATCAGATAGATTCAGAGGACTTAACATCATTCAGTGCAGCTTTAAATATGAGTTATGGCTGCATATAACTGACATGAAATTATATCAGTAACCACATCCTTTAAGTCAGCATTATGACTCATGGAAGCTGAAGTGATGGCTAAACACCATTAGGAGTAAAATTACTTGAAATTGCTTAAAGTATGAAAAGACAGAAAGACAGGAAGAAAGACAGACAGAAAGAAAGAGAAAAGGAGAGAAAGAGAGAGAGAGAAAGAGAAAGAAAGATAAAGAGAGAAAGAGAGAGAAAGAGAGGAAGAAGGAAAGAAAAAGAGAGAGAGAAAGAAAGAAAAAGAAAGAGAGAGAGAAAGAAAGAGAAAGAGAGAGAGAGAAAAAGAAAGAGAAAGAAACAAAGAAAAAGAGAGAAAGAGAGAAAGAGAGAAAGAAAGAAAGAGAGAAAGAAAGAAAGAAAGAAAGAAAGAAAGAAAGAAAGAAAGAAAGAAAGAAAGAAAGAAAGAAAGAAAGAAAGAAAGAAAGAAAGAAAGAAAGAAAGAGAAAGAAAAGAAATGTTTAAAGTGGAATTGTATTTTTTAAGTCTTTCCAATATTTTTATAAGTTGCACTGTGAAGATTGCTCCAAGTTTTAGCAAAATTAATCATTGTTACTAGTGAATGGTAATCTGCGTTGCTTTGGCTGCACTTTGAGGTTCTGCTAGCTCATATTACCCATTTTACTTTGGAAGCAAAGGCAATATGGAGAAAATCCAACCAACATACAAGACAACTTTCTCTTTGTCCTTCATATTTTACCCAATGGTACCAGAGGGTCTGAAATCACACCCTTTTGCAGGCCATAGAGACCCACCTGATACGCAAGTCAAGCAGCGGGCTGACGTACATCGCTGAGTGGAAGGGGGGGCTGCTTGAACACAAGATGGGGCACCTGACCTGTTTTGCTGGAGGCATGTTTGCCCTTGGAGCAGATGGAGCACCTCCTGACAAGACAGGCCACCACATCGAGCTTGGTGCTGAAATTGCCAGGACATGCCATGAATCCTACGATCGTACAAGTAAGTCCTGGCTTGTCAAGTTTGGCTTCACACTTGGACTTGGTGAAGGCTGCCTTTGGGATTTTTGTGTAGTGCTGAATGAAAGTTGTTTAACAGTGAGAACTCGTCATCCTTTCTGAGCTAATACTGCTTTGGTCTGAGAGTAACTTTGAGAATAGCTGCTGTTTTATAAATAATTTCATATCTACTCACTCTATTAATTAACAAGGCAGGGCAGTGTTTTTTCCCCCCACTTTTATAGTTTCTGTATAGCCAAATACAAATATGCCTGTTCATTTATGCATCAATATAGCTATTAATCATCTTTTATGCACCAAAAAACCCCACTTTATTCTCAGTTATGTTGGTGCAATGCTACAAACAATATGATTATACAAAGTGTATTTTTGTGCAGGAAATTTCTTCAGATTCTTCCATCTTGTAAAAATAAACCTGGCAGAATCTCAGCTCCCAGACCGTAACATTCACTTTGATATTGAAAAGTAAATACCCTCATTTTTAAAACAAAATTTCACATGTTGCGAGCTATATGAAATCTTCCAGAATGCAGAAGTTAGCATCACTGTTCAGACTGGAACTGCTGTCTAAGGTCTTGATGAGGAAGACCTCTCTTATAATCTGAATTAGTTACAGAATACTTTAAAAAGGAGGTACTGCATAGTCTTTCAGAAATTTTATACCTCTTGAGTAACCTGGCTTATGCCACATGAACAGGTTGTTGATGTGGTAGATTACAGAATTTGAAATGTTTTTCAGTTAAATGTTTTTTTATATTGGGCAGGCATGAAGCTGGGTCCAGAAGCCTTCAGATTTGATGGTGGTGTTGAGGCCATTGCTACAAGACAAAATGAAAAATACTACATCCTACGACCAGAAGTCATAGAGACCTACATGTACATGTGGAGACTCACTCATGACCCTAAGTACAGGCAGTGGGGATGGGAAGCTGTAGAGGTAATGCTCTATTGGACTTTTTTTCTTATTAAATCCAAGACCTGGGTTTGTAAGCTGTTGAATGAAATCTGGATGTTGTTTAGCAGCTGGAGAGTAAATGTTTATTTTAAATCAGTAATATCAAACTCAGATTTCTAGAGGTTCGTTTACTAAACAGATGAACTAAGATAATTTTGATAAAACCAAAGACTGCTGGTATTATCTACTGCAAAAATACTTTGTGCTTTTTCCTTCTTAAATACTTCTGAGATCAGGGTCTTACTTGGAGGTACTGCTTAACATGTGAATTTGTGAGGCACTTCTTATTGGATGTGAATGGAAAGTACAGGTGTGTCAGATATGAGCCTTGGACAGGGAAATAGGTTTTATGAAGTGTATTTTCAATAACAATTGTACAACTTTAATTAGACGGTGAAGGCCAAGATGAAGAACTAGGTACTACCAAACATTTATATAACGGGTGACTTTCAAAAGTCATGGGTCATCTGGGCTGAACTCCATTAATGCTAAGCTCTTCCAGGTTTAAATTTCTGTGTGTCACTTGCCTTTAAGCAACCATGCTGAGCCTAGCTCAAGCCTTCCAAGAGGGAGCTATTCTATACTGCAAAAACTGGTCTGTTCAATCCATTGGTTCCCTCATTTCAGTGATTAAACACTTCTACTGTTAAAGAGCCTTTACATTTACCATGTTTCATCCTCCAGGTATGGGTCCTTATTACACTTTTAGAGTTCATTTATTTTCTCCTCACATGGATGCTGCCCTTGCTAAATTATCTGCCTTACACACTTCCTTTGGAATTTCTAAGCAGACTGAGATCTTACAGGACATACAGGAAAATTAAGAACATTATTTTTGCAGCTCTGAATAATTAAGAAAAGTGGGGAAAAAAGTGAACCAAAACAAAAACCGACACACACACACACAAAAAACCCCAAACCTAAGGAAAAAAAAAATCACAAATAAAACAAAACAAAACAAACAAACCACCAACCCTCCCCAAAAATACAACTGTGTGCAAACTGTGTGCAGTGTTTGTTTACGGTGATCTCTCCTTTGCAGAGTTATTGATTTCCAGGACTTACAAAACATCCTGTTTGCCAGTTTGCCCAAAACCTCTTGTTTCTATGAGTTTGTGATTATACCTTTCTCAGATGTGCCTACGCTGCTGGTTGTAGAAGTTTGTTTTGTAGTAAGGAAAGAACATGTAGAATTGTGACCTGGAATTTCTCATCCCTGAGAGACCCGAGTAGAGAGCTGTATCTGCATTATAATTCTATATACCTGGCTGTGACATGACATCTGCCAGTTACTTGTACCAACATCTATCATGTATTCAGTATTCACTTAGATGCTGGACATAGCTCAAATGTTGTTAAGTGGTGTTGAAAAAAAAACACAACATTTTAAGATCAGTAATTAGATGGTCTGAAGAATGACATTTACAGCAAAATCTGCTTTCCATAAAAGAATAGCTGCTACCATTAGCTACCACCTATTCTCTAGCCCCTCCCTGTTTGAATAGTCACAGCAATTCCATATCTGCAGTCAGCACTGTTTTCAGTTAGGTAGATGGTAGTTATTCAGGATTTTTTATTTGCCTCCTTGAAGTGTTGGCTCTCTCTGCCCTGAAAAAATATGCTTCTGAGTTAATGATTCCAAAGCAATTTAAAAAAACCCAAAAAAACAAAACAAAAAAAAAACCAAAACCCAACTCCAATTTAGCATGCTGCTCTCTTGCTTTCTTCTTAGCTAACAGCCCCCTCAGGCAGAGGTTTTACTACTTCCCAGGCAGATTATAATTGGAATATTTACAATGGCTGTTTGTGGAAGTCATCCCACCAGGTTTCATCAATACCAAGTGTTCCTTCTCCAGGAGATGTTTTTCCTGACTCATTGTTGCTGCCCACACTGGTAACATTGTTGTAAACAATTGAAATACTTCCCTGATTATTATTCTTCACTCTTTTGGTTAAGTTTGTGTTTATTTCAAGTTTGTATACTTGTTTACCTTCTTAGCATTCCTCATGTGTTCCTTGTTTAACATTCCTGTGGTGACTCTCCTCTGGCTCTCATGTAGTGGATTGGAGCCCATGTGTGGGAGATGCAGCTGTTCCCTTTCTGTAGAGACCCATCTTCCACAAAAACAAATCTTAAAGCTTCACAGAAGTTATACAGGCAGTTGTAGGTTTCAAGTACTTTCTTTTTTTTTTCTTTTTCTTTTTTCTTGATGTTTATAGCCCATACAACTCCACCTGATACTGGATTTTTTTGAATGTATCGTGATAAGTGAACTACAACTGTTTCATAAATTGTGCTCCTTCTTCCACCAGAGAGTGTATCAATCCTTTTTGTTCTTGGGGAAGTCCCTGACCACTGGGTATGGTTAATTACCAATACCTGCTGCACAAAAGGAAATTGAGACTGAAACAAGAAAAAAAAAATCTGTGTTGCCAAAAAAAGTTCATCAGGTGTTTCATGTCCATTTTCAAATCATGACACTGACAGTAAGAACTCACTAGATTTTTTTTTTTTTCTGTGCCCTTAGTAGAAAAGGAGGCTTCTCTATAGGTCACAATTTCTAAACTCTCCAAGTCCATTAATTCTTTCTCTACCTTATGTAAGCTAAAACTGTTTTAGCCTCTTCATTTTTCTTTGGAAACTTGCTTTGCTGCTTTGAGTCCAAGATCATTCTGTAGGTACTTCAGCAGTTGGAGAAAATGCAGTTAATGACCAACAGCAATATCCACTGAGTCAGAAAGGTTTTATCAGCTTAGCTCTTGAAAGTCTCTCCCTTTCTGCATTATAAATGCAGCACATATTTTGAATTCACAGCACTTCTTTTGCTTTTTCCCCTTTATGGTACTACGAGACTGTCAGCCAGTTTTCACTCCACTTGATGTTTTCCATATTGCAGTTCTTAGCCACACTCATATTCTGAGAACTACTGATTTAAAATGTGTGTGATTTTTTTCTTCCTACCCACCACTATCCCTCTGCCAGTATGAACATCACTGTACTCTGAAACAGCAGCACAAAAGGCCATTACCCTCAGTCAAAGAGCAGTGACAACCAAGAGCCTTTTTATCATGCCAGGGCCACATGTGAATGCCCTGTTCTGTTAGTTAAGTGGAAGGTAGCTTTGAGGGGTAAGTAAGATGCTTCATGTTTGCATGAAGTAGATACCACCAGATGACTAACGTGGTGCAGGTTACCCTCTTTAGTTTTCATCTTAGCCTTACATTCATGCACCTATAGAGAATCTCCCTATAATGAACTCGTAAAGGCTCTCACTACATGGTAGAGCATGTAAACTCCAAATGTGATTGACTTTTCTTTTACCTCAGCCTGTTTGGAATGCAGATGTTTCCTTGAGTAATAACCTTATCCTTCAAGTTCTCCTTCTGCTGTGCCTTGGAAAACATAATCTTGTGTTTGACATTGAAAATCCAGACACAGATTCAGCATTTTGAATTCATTGCAGGTTGAAGTAGACAAGAGGGAAGGACTACCAGCCAGGGGAAATTACTTGTTTAAACTTAAGTATATTTGTCACTTAGTAAAAGTGTCCAGGAAAATTAAAGAACCTAAAGACACATAAAAAAAAAGACAAATAGGCCTGTTATATTTTAAAGCTGCTCTCCTGGAGAAAAATACCTTTTAAATATACAATAGGCAGCTTACTCTCCAGTGAAAACTATGGAGAGCCTGACATGCAAGCTAAATATATGCAGATAGCTACAGGGACTCCAGCAAAAACAAGGACATTTAGGGTAGCAGAAAACACAGGTATTGAACAGCCTGTAGAGCAAATGGAAATTATGGATACCTCAGTAATTATTAGGGACTTTTATTACCATCTTTCATACGAAAATGCTTATTCTGCCCATTCACTTGGCTTAGACTTGTCTTCTCCCTTTTCAAAGCTTTTTGCTGCATGTGGTTTGAAATGTGGCATCTTTACATAAATAAAATGTACCTATGCTGTAATCACTTCAGAATACAGTTGTAATAACTTCAGAAAACAGTTGTTTTCCAACTCGCCATAGGGGGGATTGCTAAAGTTGCAGGTATTTCTGCCTGAAAGTTGTTTTTCCAGTACCTGTCTTGGCAGCAAGGGCCATGTTTCAGAGTACTCTGGCCCTGAGTAAATGTAGTAATCCATCATGCTTACTGTCAGTTTCATCCTAAGAAGTTATTTAGGCCTAAAAAGCACTTTCTGGATTTGTTTTGAATAATGAGTTGGTTTAAATATAGTAATCTTAGATTCCTTTCACTCCTTTGTTATACCAGAGAGTTATTATAAAACAGAATGAGAAAAACGAAGAAGCTAAGGATACCTTAAACCTTGTTAAATAAGTGAAGGAAAAAAGATGAATGTTTTTAAGCAAAGCTGTGATAAGAGAACTAATCCTCTAGCAGGGTATTGGATAGCAGTCTGTCTAGAGAAGTTACAGCTCATCTGTAAGCACAAAGGTACCACTTTTCTAATGTAAACACCAGGGTTTTTTTGTTTGGTTGTGGTTTTTTGCTAATTTTATTGTCAGACAAATTAAAAATCAAGGTGATTAATTTTGTAATCCCACTGTGGTGTTTTTCTCCCCCTTTTTTTCAGGCACTGGAGAAACATTGCAGAGTAGATGGTGGCTATTCTGGCATTAGAGATGTTTATAACAATCATGAAAGCCATGATGATGTGCAGCAAAGTTTCTTCCTTTCAGAGACACTCAAGTAAGTAAAGTTGACTGTCATTGATATTAAGTAGTTTCCATTTTTTTTTTTTTTTTAACCACTTTTACAGATGGAAAGACAAATTACCTTTTTTCCCCCTCTATATCAATAAATTAAATTCTGTGACTTCTGGAAATTATTTCCTGATAAAAGTACTTAATAGTCTTTGTTGAGAAATTACATCTAAATGTGATAGAATCTAATTATATATGCCAACACTAGTGAAACAAATTGAGTAGAAAGAGACAGAGAACTCACCAGGCCTGTATGGCATACTTTTCATTTTAAAAGTGCACAAAAAGAAAAAAGAAGTCAACTTGCATAGTAAGTTTGTGTGACTTGTTAGGAAGAAAACCAAAAGCTTTCAGTATCTATCACCATCTCCCACATTTTAATGAAATAAAGAGGTTTTGTCCTGGTCTGGGAAAGCAAATGTTGCAAAGACCAGAAAGAAGCAATCGTGCCTTTTCAACAGACAGTGTCATACTCAATTAAATGAAACATCATAAATACATTTCTAAGAAGGCTTCACTTATCATGCCCAATATCAGGACAATAAATAAAATGTTGGTTTTGGTTCTTGTTTAATGTTGGTTGTAACATAGTGGACCCTATCTCAGTAAATGGCTGTCCAAGCTTCTGCTCTAGTGCTCGTTTCTTCTTTAAAAATCCTAAGCCACAGATTGTTCTCAGAAGACAGAACTGGACTACAATATTTTCCTTCCTACACCTTAATACATGTGGACATTCACGATGAAAAAAATTACTATGGCTGTATATTATTAAACCAACATTTAAGAAAATTACCAATGGTTAAATGGAAGTGAACTGATCCTTAACCGTGGTAGCCTAAACTTCTTTGTCCTCTGTCAGGACAGAGGTGTTCTTTTGTTGGTCTCCAGTTGCTATTGCCCTTGAGTCCAATCTGAGTTGTGTAGCCCCAAAGCCTTGTGATGCTGGGACTTACCTGTGTTTCACCTTCAGTCAGCTGTTGCCACTGGTGGCATTCATCATGGGAAGTGCCATGAAATCAGGCTTTTATGTTTCACTTCTCTAATGTGATCACATTTGCTGCTTTTTTTTCTTGCCAGGTACTTGTATTTGCTGTTTTCTGAAGATGATCTTCTTCCGTTTGAACACTGGGTCTTCAACACAGAGGCTCATCCTTTCCCTGTTCTTCACAAAGACGATGAGAATAAAGAAGAAAACAAGAAATAGATGAAGATTAAGTTCTACTTTCTTTCATTCCTTTTGTTTCTTTCCAGGACTTGGGCACATAATTTGGTTTTAAATTCTTGAGTTAAATTTTTAAATAGAGTGTTTTGCAGTCTGTTTTATTTAATAGTAAATATTCATGAATGGACCCCAACTGATTATGATAAAACTTCATTCCTCTTACCCAGTTGAATCACGTCATAGAAGAGAAAAAGGACATCTCTCCAGATTTTGGTAGGCTGCAGTGTCATCTTGGCCAAAAAGAGCAGAGGGTCTGCATGTTACTTGTTTCCTGTTATGCTTCTAATTTGACTGCAAAATTCTTTTCTCCTCTGTGAGGAGATGTCTGCTTTAAGCTGTAATATTTTGCCATGTTGCAAAAAGCCATATTGAATTAAGTATAAAAAGCTTTTTTCTCTTTTTTTTTTTTTTTTTGTCTTGTTTTTTTCGTTGTTCTTGTTGTTCTGTGTTAATTTTTGTGTGTCATCCAAGACAAATCTTGTGACTGTGACAGCCTCTTCTTATGCGGGTCTCTCATTACTTGGTAAAGTATCTGATGTATTTTGTTGTCAATGCAAACTAAATAGGAATATTTTCATCTCGTGCAGGCACAACTCTGAAACTGCAGTATATGTTGAAGTTGCTCTAAACCTAGTTTTTATGAATTTAGCACATAAGTTAGCAGACCTTAGTTCTTCAGGTTTTGATTAGAATATTGTAATAGAATAAACTGCTTCCTCTCTTTTCTAAGTGGTGTTATTCTCATGTCTTTATAGTCAGGCTACTACAGAAGAAAATAAGATAGTAATTTTGTATTACTAAAGGGATTCTTAACTTCTTTAGTTAGTCCAGTAGCTTTCATTTGGTTGGACAGTAAAAATACAAAAAGAAAAAAACTTGATGCCATCCTTCTGGAAGCTGAGCTGAGAATTATACCAGAGACAATTTGTTTGTTTTTTTGTGACCTTCTCAAACATTCAGATTGGTTCAGACTCCACACCACACAACAGTCTATTGTCACAAAGCAATTTAGTGTAGCTACATGAATAAAGCTAGATATTCAAATGCCTTGAAGAAAACAAGTCTCCTTAAAAGAAGATAATCATTCAGAGAGGGAATAATCCAGTGTAGAATGAAAACTTTCAGAAAGAACCAAGGCTGTCTTCTCAGAAAGACAGAAAAGTGACAGAAAACCAGTGAGCTTAAAAATATTCCCTAGATCAGATAGCTGGATTACTAAGAAAGGTAGCAGCTTTACCAGAAATATCTTACTTTGTGGCACCACCAAAGGGAAAGAAAAATAAGGCACGATTAATTCCTTTTTGCGTTTAAGTGTACTTTGGAGTGGTTTACATTATTATTAAGTCTGCCTATGTTTTCATTTAGTGACAGAATGATTTTCATACATTTTGAGTGGGTTACAATACCTAGCTTCCCATTTTGAGAAAGCACATTATTCAGTGGTTGGACTGCAGCAAATCAAATACATTTCTGAAAAGCAGTCTTCTTTAAAGGTATGGAAGAAGATAGCTTCACCTGTCAAGCATAGCAAGTCACAGCTGAGGAAGCACATTGTTTAGGCATTAGGGTACATCTTTTCTATACTGCTAGAGGTCTGCAATGCAGGTTTTCTTAGGTAGAAGCCAAGAGCAAAGATAACTGTTTCCATTTTTATATATACATATATATATATCAGATGGAGGCTGACCCATAAACTTCAACCTCTGGAGTCTGTAAAGGCAGCAGGGAAGTCAGGGAAGGTGGAAGGTGCTGCATAAGCTTCCAAACACATTTATATGTAGGGCAAGGCAAGAGGATCTTCAGTGATGTTGATCCTTCCATTGCAGACCTAGCAGAGCTCTACATTCTTACATGGAAGTCAACAGGGGCCCCTGGCTGAGCCTGGGCAGCCCAGCACTTGGGGAATGGATGCAAATGTGTGTGCATCTACCTCAGATGAAGCCTGCTCACATGGAACCAACACACTGGCTCAAGATGCTTTGCTTTTTTTATTATTATTACATTTTTTTCAAGGATGAGTTCCTTCATGTTATAGTAACAGTTTTCTGAAACTGAATGAGCAAGGATGAAGCATTGGCTCTGCTCTGCTGAAAAGCAGAGTTGCTGCCTGTTTTCAAACTGCAGAATTGGTATAGTTGGAGGAAGATAGCATTTCACTGTGTTTCTTCAGAAGCAGTAGTTATGAGGCCCCAGCCAAGAACCACTGAGAAATTACAGTGGTGGAATAAAAACAGAAATTCTCTTCCCTCTTTAACCAAAATGTAATAATAATTACTTTTGACTTAGTTATCTTTAACAGGTCACTGCTGCTGCCTACTACATGGTTGTTGTGCACGTGCTGTTCTAGGCTTCATATCAATTAAATAACTACAATAGTTCAGACAGAAACAGTCTTTGAGAAATGTGTTTTGCAAGCAAGCCTTATTTTACATGGTTTTCTCAACCACAGGACACTTCTCCCAGCTGTATCTGGTGATCTTGCCTGTACTTTAGAAGCAGAAGAGAAACAGTGGAGAACCAGGCAACTCCACGTTTCAAAAAGCAGGCTACAAACCTACAGCTCAGTGTATGCACCAGGTCCTATGTACTTTAAGCATCCTGACTGTTTCCTTGTAATACAGGTATTTAATATGAATATTTTTTGTTTTGTTTTGGAGTTACAATGAGCACAAATTTGTTGTGACTGGTATTGGTATTCAGGTTGTATGTACAAACTGCACTATACTGTACTTTTTGTAAACTAATGTAAGTAGACAAGAAGATTGTACAACGTGTAGATCTGCCAACTGTAAGAAAAAAACCTTTTCATAAAGTGAGAATATATTGATTCTTTTTTTTTTTTTTTTAATAACCCCAAAACACCAAAGTTAAAGCAATCATTTTGAAACGGTCAGTAATTACCACTGCTCATTAGATTGCTTACATTTGTTTCATTTCCCATTCACTGAGCTAGCTGCATGGAAGTGGCTGGTGATGGTCACTTTGTGTTCCCAGTCATTCATAAGAGCAAACCAAATTGCTTTATTGGAAGGGGGGGGAAAGGCAAGCATTAACTTTGCATAAACACACTGCCTATACTTCTTCCATTACTTTCTAGCATAATGATGCATTTATATCTGCATGTTATGTCCTCAGAGGTACAATACTTTAAATGGCACCCACAGATTTTTCACAGGGGAACAAATTGCTTTGATTGTTTGTGATTTGCATATGTGTTGGTTGTACACAGATTTCTGCAATGCCCAATGGCTCGCTGTTTCTACAGTGACTTCATGATACATTTTATCCATTTCTATCATACATTTAAATTGCTTTTGATTTGTACATAATACATTTAGTCTTTTCACCTTTATATAAAGTGAAATTATGGATCACATAATAGATTGAGATGCTTAATTTTTAAGAACTTATATTTGTAAAAATTTCTCTATTGTGAATAAAGTCTTTTAATATATATGTTCACCTTGTTAAATTTTTTTCCTGAGTGTGTTATTGCAGAAGTAAACACAAGAATATGCTGCATAGCCTGGTTTGGCTGCTCTGCTCATGAATTATTGTCAGCAGATTTGTCTGATACAGATTAGTACTCTGTGTACTTGTTAGGATACTATTGTTATTTAACTTCAGGCAGTGCATAGAATTGCTACCACAGAAACACGTTTCTAGAAATTTTTGTCAGTGAGATTCATCTTACCAAATGTATTTTGGTAGAAAGTGAACTTATGAATGAAAGGCAGTAAGATGGCAAGTCAGAGGTGGCAGGCAGTAAGCAGAGTTAGGGTCAGTCACTGTAATTCATGTCCTGCACACTACAAGGGGGCCGCAGCTAAAGGCCATTGGGAGCAAATACTGGAGCAGAGATGACAAGGTTGTCACAGTGTTACATGATCATGTAATGAAACACTATCCTTAGTCCATGCTCCAGAGGAGAGAGGAACAGTTGTCATAGGAACTGTAACTACATTTTGTGTTGGAAGGACGTGACTGTAAGATCTCCCATGTAAATACTGAAATAACTGCTCCATCTCATAGACAACCTTGTTTTCTCTGCTTAGTAAAGAGCCTCATCCAAAGGTGATAGCAAAATAAACTATGATTTTACAGTGCAGTCTCAGTAATATCAATTTTTGTCAAAGGACTTATTCATTAGACCTGCTTAAGTCATTTTTGGGCACCAGCTCTTCACTTTTCTCATTTTTCCAGCAGAGTTTAGAGTGTACAGCTCTGCAGGTCACTTCTTGGGACAGTCAGCAGGGAGTCCCTCCTGCAGCTGGCTCCAGGACCACACAAACTGCTACTCAACAAGTTAAACAACCTCACAGCAGCCAGTTATTCCCAAGAGATCTAAATACAAGCCTGGGTTAGAAATTCAACCTGTCCTCTTAATTGGATGCGTGGTGTGTTGGGGTTTTTTCTGCAGGGGAAAAAGAAACTAGAATGGAATTGACAATTAGTCAAGACAAACAGGATTTTCCCCACCACTTGTATTGCCCTATGGCCTTGCCCTGTCACAAGAGGAACTCAGCACTCATATGACAGCATCTGCTGTGCAAACAGCCCTTCATCTGAGCCGCCTTAATCTTGGGATTAGTTTGTCCTGGTTGACCTCAAATGCAGGAGGAAAGATTACGCATGGAAAAGCAGACTGCCAAACCTACAAAATGGTCACAAGCACTCAGAGCCTGTCTGAACACTGCAAGAAGAGATAAAACCCAGGGTTTTGCTCAGACCCCATTTTATGCATCTATACATACACGAAGTCATGGCTGGAGTGAGTCACAGTGCAGCAGAGTCCAGTGACTGTTCTCATTCTACAGTACCTCAGCAGCCAGCAGTTTGATCCTCATTTTCCAGCCTTCACTCACCCTGGAATTAAAAGTCACCATTATCAGCCTTTCCTTTTGAAAGTGAAGAACTTTGACATAGTTTGTGGCTAATTTGTGGAAGGTTGTTTGCCATTCACCATTCCAATGCTGATATTTTACAGGACATTAAAGACCCCTCTTCATTATAGATATTTTATCCCTTAACTTCATTTGTCTGTTGCTTTGGTACCATAATCAGAGAAGCACAGAGCTACTATTAGTTTAGAGCACTTAAGTTAAAAACCATAAAACTGTCAGTGTGAATTTAGTATACTGTCACATCCTGGCCATTGATTCATCTGCCAAGGAGCATCACCTTATGACAAGGAGACTTGCTGGTACTCCAGAAGCTCTGAGAACTGTTATGGTTGCAATGGACGTAAAGAAGAGCCCAAAGTAATTTATTTCATCAATGGAGAATAGGTGATCCTACAGTAAGGATGGGTTGTGTAATTTTGAAGAGTTGATCAGCACATATGAAAAAATGGCATACTGAAGCACCAAGCTCCCTTTCTCATGTCTCGGAGCATAGAAAAGCACAGGAGCAAAATTCCTAAAAGAACTACTGCCAGTATCTCAGAGCACAGCCACTGCTTGGACAGCCCAGGAAACTGGTTTTAGTGACTCAGCTCAAGTACAACCCCGTGCCAGCAAAAGCACAAAGAGCAGAGGAGAAGGAAACTTAGCAAGCTGAGAGAGTCTCTAAATTAAAAAAACAAACAAACAACCAAACCAAATTAATTTACTCCTTTTCTAATGAAGCACCCTTCTACTGTGTCATTGCAAGAATACAGATGGCCAGAAAACATATTAAAACAAAAAATAAGACTCCCTGGGGTCTCCCAGTGAGATGGGAGCAGTGCAATGCAAAAATGCCTCTCGCAAGCCCTGCAAGAGCCCTCAGCTGCTCCCCCAACCATTTCCACCCTGAGAGCTCCAGATACAGCAACTTTATGAGTGAAACCATTTGGTGCTGCACCCACATCTAAAGCCCTGAAAAACTACATTAAATTACAGGAAATTGAGGCTACAAACAATACTGTTTTTCAGTTTGCCATTTTTATCTCATGCTTACCTCTGACTGAATAACCAATGAGGTATTTGATTATTTTTTTTCTTGGATTCAAAATTGAATACATTTGTCCAGTAAAATACTATTGTCCACATCTCAGCATTAATCCAAAGCCTGAGCATTTCTCAATAAAAAAAGAAAAAGTGAGAAGACGTGTAGACTCTATTAGTGCTTTATACCAAGATGTATTTATAGATATAAGCAAACCTTATGACTATCCACTTCTGCAGTAGGATTTGATAGACTGTAACATAGATCTCAGTATCTAATTCTCATTTTTTTCTGTTCCAATGTGAAAAGGAGGAGCAAACAGCCCCACGCAGAAGTCTATGAACTCACTAGAGAGTTAATTGGCTGCTCAGAGTCACCACTTGTTTGAGGCACTAAATCTTCAATCTTTATACTGAGGGTATTGCCAAGGTGGGCTAACTGGGGAAAATTGCTTGCACCAATGAGCATTTTTCTAAAAATAACTTACAGAGCATGGAAACTGGCTCCATTAAATTTGATGGCAAAACTCCCATTTATTTTAGTGAAGTCAAATTTTCACCTGGAGAAAATAATTTCATAGAATTTTACATGGAGATTTATGAAGCAGATACAGCCTAAGGAACTCTCAAGAAAAAGAAAGCATAGGCGCTCAGTCTCTCTCTCTCTCTTTATTTTTTTTTTAATATTCTATAGGTGATGTTTATTGTCTGAAATAACCACATTTGAAAAACACTATGCCTGGATTTATTCTCCCTGAGCAAACTATCCATTGTCTTATAATTCAGAGCTATATTGTACCTAGTGAAAACAAATCACTGACTTTGATTCAGCTGATATTTGTCTTCTTTAATTAAAGTGTGCACGTCTTAACATGAATAGCTTCAAAACATTTGAATCTCTCTTCTCTATCGCTCTCAAATATTTTAAAATATCACATCTCTGGCTCTTTTTCTCTCCCTTTCCCAGTGCTGGCTGCCAACATACATAAAGCCAAATCTCCACCTTTCATAATTTGCATACAAAATCTTGCAGCCTCTTTCCATTTCTCAGCAAAAATTTAACAGCTAGATGACACCAGTGAGTTTCCATTTTGTGGGACTCCATTAATTTTATAATACATGCTGCAGTACACTTACAAGCATACTATAAATATTAATATATTAAAATAAAAGTACATGTGTCAAGTAAGAGACCCTTTTGCAATATATTATTAATAGCAACCATTTATACTCCATAATGCCATAAAGGTAGAACATGTTATACAGACACATTCTCTTCCTAAAAATTTTTACAGTAGAAGATAAATCTAAGTCACTAACCAATTATTCAAACTAAAAAAGGGCACAGTGAGATCAGCAGTGAAAACAATAAGGCAAAACGAGTTGCTGGAAACATGAGGTTGAAAGGATGGTGGTCAAGAGACAAGAAAATACCTTTTAAAAGCTGAAGACACTGAACCAGACACGTTGAGCTTGGAGAAGAGGAGGCTGAGGGGCAGCCTCATTAATGTTTACAAATATGTAAAGGGTGAGTGTCAGGAGGATGGAGCCAATGAGGAGCAGCCACATCATGAATAGGTGCTAGGAGTGTGAAAGGACCCAGCTGCCAGGAAAAATTGAAAATATCAGTTGCAAAGCTTTCCTTCCATGGTTTACTGAAATGCAGTATCATAAAATCATAGAATTGGCTGGGTTGGAAGGGACCTCAGAGATCATCAAGTCCAACCCTTGATCCACTACTGCTGCAGTTACCAGACCATGGCACTGAGTGCCACATCCAGTCTCTTTTTAAATATCTCCAGGGACGGAGAATCCACCACTTCCCGGGGCAGCCCATTCCAATGCTTGATCACCCTCTCAGTAAAGAAATTCTTTCTAATATCCAACCTAACGTCCACTAACATCCAGTTTTAGTCCATGCTAAAACAACAAAAGAAGCAACCCTAAGATGTGATCATTTTCCAGTCTTTCAGAGACAGCAGTCACAGGGATGCTCATCAACACAAACTTCCCCTAGCACTTTTACTGATCACTAAGCTCTCTGTGTAGCCTTAGACACCCCACAGCCTGCTTGAACCCATCACATTTGTCCTTATGGCAGGAGGTAGGTATCAACAGATTTCCTCCAAATAAATCTCTCAGGGAGATGCACACAGAGAGAGAGGTTTCTCCAAGTTTGTATGGCTCTTTCCTGCCTGCTCAGACTTTAAGCAATTTTACAGCTTCCTAAGTTTGAATAAACTTTTAAAATCCCAGTGGTGTATCACAAGCCAGGCTGCAAAGCACTAGGATCAGTACTTGCTCTAAAGCAGTCACTGTAGATTTCAGCAAGTCCCAGGCCAAAGCTGTTTGTAGATGAAAGCCCCAAATTGTTGTAAACAATATTCACAGAACTGCAGCATAATGAGTTTATTAAAAGCACAGAAGTGTTGTGTATGGTAGTACAGCCACAGCCCCATCTTCAGAATAATTTAAGGGAATATTTGAAAGAGGCACAAGTCATATTTCTGTCTCCAGTTACCAGAAATAATGTACAAATAATCACTAAGAAAAAGCAGCCTGAACAACATCACCACTCAGAGGAACCAGAAAACACTCAAAAATGAAAACAGAAGCTCATTATATTCATTACTAATAATGCAAGGTTTCACAACTTCATTTTAGTCTAATGTCTCAGCTTCAAAAGGAATGATAGTAAAGACTTCATAATGTACAAAAATGCCAGTAGAAATAAGTCACTCACTGGTTAGCATTCTTAAGAGTCTAAAAATGCTGAAAGCAACCTGGACAGTCAGAAAATAGGTATTTTGGGGTTTTAATTCACTCCTACCACTAAGCAAACATTATTTTGTGCTGTGGAACCAATGAATTTGTGAAAGTTCTGTTCTCATAGATTTTGATAAAGCATTTTCAAACTTTTGAAAACCAGAGGCCAATCTAGCTTAACCTCAAGCCTCCTCTTCCTGACTCATCTCCAAAAACACTACTACAAAACCTGTTGTCTTTCTCCTTAACCTTTGGGAAACAAATTGCTCTAAAGCCAATTTATACAAAATCTTCAGCTCATTTCATGCTTTTTTTTTTTTTTTAAAGCATCCACCTCATCCTTAAACAGTTTCTCTCCCATTTCAGGCCATTTCTAGACCTTGGGAAGGAGCCACTGTTCAGTTCACACCACAGACCAACCCTGACCATCCTTTAACCTGGGGACTTTTGCAACAGTTTCACCAGTAGCATGGGAAATCCTCCTTCTTGCAGAGTTTTACTCAGTCTCCTTTTTGCTTTGTGTTTCTAATAGAGAACTCCTGGGAAAGAACTTCCCAGGCACACTTAATTTGTGTCTTCAGCCCAGATTATTTGTCCAAGGAGACAGGTGCCTCAGAAGATCTTTGTCTAAGTCTCATAATGCCTAGTTCCACAGGCCCTGATCTTTTTATCTTACCATCATATATCTTTAAAACCAAAGAATATTTGCTTTTCTTTCAGGCTTACATTCCACACACTGTCCCCAGGAAAGATGTGAAGGCTGAAATACTCTTAAGGAGCAACCACAGGAACAGAAAGAGGAAAAACTCAAGCATAGCAAAAGACCAGCACCACACTTGAGTCCTATTTTTTGGAGCTTCTCAAGTGAAGAACAAAACTATCTATGAGCCAAGAATTCGATCTGCATTTAAAGAAGGGAATATGTACACCAGGCACACAAAATGCCTCACCAAAGGCTGCAGAGCCAGGCAGTCCAAGCCCCCTCAGCACAGCTGCCAATTCTCAACTCCACTCCGCCTTCCAGCTGCTAAAAAATATTCTTCCTCCCACCCCCATGTAAAACACGAGCCAATTTTACTTTTATGAGACTAAATTACCTCTATTCATCTCCTGTCATGGCAAACGAGTTACTCTCTCATTTTTCAAAATTTTATTCACAAAGTCTTGTCCTTATAATTCCATGGAGGTGAAGAAATATGTGCTGTTTATACAAGCATGAGTAGATCAGGTATGATTTCCTTCACATTAAGTTACGGTATCTTTTACTGCACAGTGTAAAGCAAACAGTGTAAAAAAAAAATAAATAGAAGTACAGAGATTATGGCTAATATGCCTTAAATGGGAAAAAGTATTCCTAGTTTCAGGATGCAGACTCAGACATCATAATAAAGTAACAACCACAGCAAAAGTCAACATGCAAGAGCTGACACAGGTTGCCTCCTGCATCACCTCTTTGTATCCCTATGAGGAAAGGAGGAAAAGCTCTACACCAGACAGAATGCTCTACAAGTAGCTGTGTGCAACCAGGAGTCCACATCATCAGAGTGTAAGAATAACATTAAATAACTTGAAAGGTGCAAAAAAAAATACCCAAAGGGATATTGGGAGATACTTGTCTTCATCTTATCTTGTCTTCAAATGATATCTTGTCTTCACTTGCCTGTGAGACATGGCAGCATGTAATGATCACAGCCTGGCAATGTTCCTGGAGAAAACATAAAATTTCTAGCTCTAATCAATTTCTAAACAGTCATTTAGTCTGCCTGTGTTGGTTTGTCCCTCTCCAAGTGCCTTCTAACCTGTTAGGCCCATTTCAAACATTTTTTTTTTCTCCAGAGAGTAAGCACTCAAGTCCCACTAACAATTGCATGCCTGTAAGTTCTTGAAAAATATATAGTTAAGGGAAGGAGATGTATTCACAACAGCTACAGACTTTTGATCCTATCAAAGGGGGTGGGGATGGGAAATCAGTTGAGAATATGGAACTACTAATTTTAGGAAAAATAGGGATGGAGCAGTCAGGCACCAGTAACTCAGCACCCAGCACTGCTGGCTGCTCCCAGCTTGTGGAACACATCGAGGGGATTTGGCTGCACTGAGTGAGGTTGGATCTGGGAAGGAAGCATCTTCAAGCAAAAACTCTACACCAAAAAGAGGACTGAGAATTTCCTAACACCTGGCTTAAAACCCACTTATTTTCACCTTGTGGGAGTATCCAAAATGTGTCTGGTCCTTCTCCTAGCCCAAGGGAAGGGTGTTTCCTTCCACTGAGAGTTTACAGCTTAGGGAAGTAAAAACAAAATTTTAATTACTAAACAAGAATTGTATATGGTTGCAAAGGTCATTTTTTTTCTTGTCCTGTGACCTTCTTCTTGTGTGAAGAAGGTGAAGTCACCTTGATGTGACTCTTTTTCCTGGTGACTTGGAAACTACAGCCACACCAGCATTTTTGTAGCAAATATATAAAACTAAAAAAATTTAAAAATTTTTAAAAATATATATTTGTAAGAACCATGTAAAGGAGCTTAATATTTAAAAACTGATTCTCCTTCACTAAACAGAAATAAGCAAGGCCTTGGGAGATGTTTGAGTATTATTTTAGGACAGGGAAGAGAGGAAGACAAGGGTCTTTTAATAAAAAGTAAGTCTACTGCAGCTCAATGGACTTTGAATTCCCAAGTTTTAAATTAAAACGTGGATCAAAGTAGCAAGGAATGCCAGTTGGAAAGCCTGCATTCATCTTAAAACAGAAACCAACCAGCCCAGAGCTTTCCAACCCCATCACATTCAGCAGCCCCCCAAGGGATGGAGGGGAACAGCAGAGGCCTGCTCAGCCAGCTGGGCTGCCAAGTGGCTTTTATTTCCCCGTGTGAGAGAGCAGCAAAGGTGTTGAGCAGACAGATGATGGAAAGATGAGGGGAGAGGGCAGAACATCAGAGGAAACAGATTCACAAGGATAATTTAATTTTGAACATAAAATTAATCCAACAGAAGAGGGGAACAGATGCGAAGGGATTTGAAACTCCATCTTGGATCATATCCCTTTAACTTTACTATACTCACAATCTGAATGTGATCTTATTTATTCATAATATTGAAACTATATTAATTAAGCAATAAAATACTCCAGACAGCTTATTGTTAGGATTATTTACATAATGTGTGTGTTAAAGGGAGAGGAGGAGAAATTACTGGCTGTATTCTGAGAGGTGACTAAACACTGGAGGAAACAGCTCCTGGCTTTTTATAGCATGAAGAATTCCTCTTGCTGCTGGAGCACTTGCCTCAGACAGTTTTTCAAAGAACTTTGCTAATTAAGATATGTACTTAGACAAGCAAATATTTGGCTCTCTCAGTATTTCTGTTATCCCCCTTGTGAAGATGAGAAAACGTAGGCAAACAGAGAAGAATAAGGAGATCTGAAATATTTCCCATCTCTGAGCTCACCAAGTTAGCCAATTCAGTCACCTGCTTTAACCATGAGACGATGAGCACAGCAACAACAAACATCTCCAAACCTGGCTGAGCCCTCCACAGAACATGCCAAGGAATACACTGCCTTTCCCAGCAGGAGATGGGCCACTCCTTGCTCTGCCATGGAGCTGGCGTGCAGCCTCGGGCAGCAAGCTACAGATCCTGAGGACATTAATTTTGCCTCCAAGGGATCAGAATAGAGGTCACATTGCTCATCTCCTCTGCTAGCTCCTGCTTGTTACTACAGAGCCGTGGTGCACAGGACCTAGTGGGAGTTTGCTTGTATATACAAATTTGACAAATAGAAATTAAGAGCAGGAAAGAGAGGCAGCAAATGCTTACCCGAATATTTAGGCCAACAGGCAACAAAAAAGTCACTTTCTCTGTTCATGCAAAGAGCTCTCTCACTTTATAAGCCTCACACTACATTCAAGTTTCAAAGAGGTAGATCCACAACTTCTTCCAGCAGGGATTACTGTGAACCCTGCTCACCTTAAAGGTGGAGTCAGCTTTGAAGGACACCCCTCATCTCATAAGTACTTAACAAATACAACTCTGGCCATTTGTGTATTTTACTAATGAGACAGCTGCATGTCTGTTTCAGGTGCATTCACTATTTCTTATTTCTTTTCCTTTGGAGAGGGATGAACCACTACTACCAGAATTTTGCTGCATAGTTTTAGTTCTTTTAATCCTCTGTGCCAACCATTCCTTGTAGAGCAGTGAGGAACAAGACCTAACTGGTGCCCAAACAAGTTCACCTGAAGGAGGGAGCTGGAACATTCTGTGTCTCATGGGCTCACTGTCTAGGACAAACATCAGCAGAGCAATGCTTGAGAGAGCTCAGGTTTTTAATAAGTTCGCTGACTAACACCACAGAACTTTAAGGCTGAGTGAAACTACGAGAATATATTTGCAAAAAACAAAAAAAACAAAACAAAAAAAAAAACCAACCCAAAAAAAAAAAAAATCCCCCCAAAAACCCCCAACATTTCTTGATTTTAAAATTTCCTTCTTCCAAATATAAAAAAATTCCCTTGTCTTGGATGGGAACTTGTAAAATATTTCTTCCCAACATCACTGCTTTTACCAGACTTTTTTAGTTTGTTTGCAAGTGACTTAAGAGAAAAGCTTGGGGTTTTGTGTAGGTAAAAGCTCCTTGTATGAGGAAGCCATGGTCACATTGGGAGCTCTACATCTGTATAATGGTAGTTAAGAATGGAGACTTCACCAGTGCTGTGGACAATCTGTCACTTTCTCCATTGTAAAATCTAGACACATCTTTACTCTTGGAGGAGAAAACTATTTTATTGATCTTCCTTCAGAGGCTAATTGAAGGAAGAAGATTTCAAAGTGTTGGTAAGAAAAAAAGCCTAATCCACCACCAAGCCATTACTGGCAATATGCTAGGATGCTGCAATTATTCTGTCTAGCTTTTCGTACAACTGCTCAAAAAACATCTTCCTCTCCTGCATTACTTCCAAAGATTTTGTTTTTCTCCCTCAGCCAAAACATTTATATTGAAAATTGTGTTCTTCCTTGCCCTCAAATACATATCTTGCCTACACATAGAGCAACAAAGAAAAGTCTTGTAGTCAGATTGCTTTACTGAAACCCAGAAAGCCTGTGTTTGCTCAGTCACAAAAAGCCATGGCTCTGAGTAATGAATAGAAGGGTTTCTGTCAGAGCAGGGGGTTACTGATCTAACCCAGTTATGTGGGAGGCCCGAGACTGAAATGCTATTTTAAATTGTGTCACTAGACAATGAGGAATTAGAATTATTCATTGTGTCTAACCTAACCTCATTACAGCCTCCACTGGGAATAATTATTTCAAAATGTTTCTTGTTCTTCGGCACCTAAGGGCACAATTTTTGAGTGTTTCTGAGGCTGGCTCAAATCACTTGTCTAAATGCTGGGGAGCTGCTCTGGCTCCCAGCACAAACTGAACCCACGTAGGAACTAATCTTATCTGCAGCAAAGAAATGCAGGTGGCTGCTGCTGCATTCATCTATCTGCCTGACCCTGCCCAGTACCATCAGATTGCAGCCCCGTGGCCATGTTCCTTACATCTCTTTCCATCACAGAGATTCACTTCCACAGGTGGGAGAATCCCACCTTCCAAGTCAGGGTGATGTTTCTGCTGGCAAATTAACACAAACACGTGCCAAAAAACCAGGTGCTCTTCTAGTTTGTGTAATACTTCCCTGCAGAAATTGAGGTGTATGTAATTATATGGAATTTGCAACATCCTGTATGTTTTGGAGAAATACCCCACATCCGCTGCATCCAACCTCTGGCAGACAAAGCTTGCCAAAAACAATGATTCACAGGGGATACAATACTTCATTTGTAGAAAATGGGCCACTGCAAATATCTCCTTCAACATTTCACCTGATTTGTGAAGGTCAGAGTTTACTTAATAATAAACATGGCATCAGTGAAGTAAACCATATAAAGTTCTGACAATGTTGTTAGCACAGCTGCAGGAGATTATGAAATTGCTTTTTAAAGGAGTAACTAGAAAGATTTAGTAATATTTCAGATTCTTTTCACAAATATAAAGTACAGTTCCAATGAATATGTGTGCTGTGACTTCCATCAGTCAGGTCTTGACTTGTCTAAGACCACTTTTCTTTTTAATACTGTAAATTAGCCTGTTCAGAGATGACCTTTGTCCCTTCAAAGATTTTTAATGGCTTCATAAGAAGATCTAGAGTGCTGCCATCAAAATAGAGTTGAGGTGGGAGATGGTCTTCTCTGATTTTTTAATACTCAGACTGCTGAAAACAGGCACTAAATTTAAAAAAAAAATAGTAATGAAGCTAGAAACAATTTCTAAAGAGTGACTGAAATAAGAAACAGAAGTGAGAATACACTAGAAGAGGCAATTTTTTCTGTCCATTCTTCTGAATAATTCTGAACATCAGTGGAGTTAGTCTACCAAGCTCATCTACCCTTTAAACATCAGAATAATTATTACACAACTAAAAAGCTTTTAAAATTTTCCAGAACATTACATCTTCATCTCAGGAATATACTCTTGCATTGTTCTAATCTAAAATCATGACCAGTACCAAATAGGTATAAACATTGGCCCTGTTTCCCGGTAAGCTACTTAGTCTTCTGGAGACAATTCAGAACTGAAATAATCTCTCCTGGGATTATAAAACATAAAATAATTTCATCTGCACAGATAAACAGATTGTGATGCATTTCCTGATTAGCCAAAAGAGCACAGCAAGATGAGATTATGTAAACCTGCCAATATAAAAGCAAGATATGACATCTCATCTAAGTCAACAGTTGAAGTGCTAAACAAAATGAATGAGGAAAAAGGCATTTGTAAAAGTCACACGGTATTTCTGTGTATGCTTTTTCTTCTTCAGATAAGCACTTATTAAAACACAAGGCAGAAATAAGTTCTATTTTACTTCTATAGAGTTCCAGAAAACACTATTTAGTAGTTAGCATTGTTATATCAGATATAAGGGTATTTTCAAAACTACAGCATTGATGTATAACACAAGTCCAAATCACATCACCAGTTTACAGTACAAATAATCACAATATCAACAATATAATTGTCACCAATTTTCAATAATGCAAAACTCTTCTCTTTGAGCTTTAACCAATATATGCCAGAACCTTTTCTCTGCCACTTGAAAGCTGACCTCTCATTCAAAACACAGGAGACAAAGATTATTTCTGTTAATGAAGGAAATGGGCAAGGCTTCCTTTCAATGCTCAGCTAGCTTATTTTCAAAAAGCTGCTTTTTGAGACTCATTCAGGAAACCTTTTATTAGTGCTAAGAACTCTGGACGATCCTTCTGTAATTCTACTTGTTTTCCTCAAAGAACAAAGAGGATTCATAAACAATATTTAAGACATATGCATATCCTTATGGCATGTTATTAACAACACAGCACCTTCATTTCACTTCGTTGGGAAAGTGAGAGAGGGACAAGGATTGCACCAGTTTTTCAGTAGAGGATATAGATCTAGTTTTGGTTTAGGGTCCTCTGGGGGCTGGTGGCTTTGGGATGTTTTTGCAAGTTTAGTCCTGCACTCAGCCCCATAGAATTTCATCCTTTTCTAGCAAGCATATTAAATTGTTTTTAATTTCCGTTGCTCCACAAGAAGAAAATGTAAAATGAAGCATTTTATGGCTCTTGGAAGCATAACTCCTTCCACAGTTTTGGTCTATTCTTCCCTAGTATGTTTCCAAAGATTCTTCTATCTCCTCCTAAGCTAGAGCTGGTTATAGGCTCAGTAGCAAAGTAACTTGTTTGTTTTTCCTTAATCTTGATGTCCTGTTTGTTGTTGTCAGAACAAGCAGCAATTTCATGGTATTTAATAAGAAAAAGATTAATGGAGGCAAGTTTTCTCTCTGCCTACATACACTATACACATGACGCACAGCTTTAAACTTCACTTCCTGAGCTGACATCAAACAATAAGGTACAGTTTAAACCCCTCAGCCAAACAGAAGTTATTTTGGCACTGTCGAGAAGCAGAACAAAAAAAAATACGTATATTTAATTAGAAGCAATTGTGTATGAAATGTTACACACCCACTCGATGCTGACATCGGCTCTACAAGTTGTGTAGCTCACTCTGACAGCGCTGTGCTGCCACCCTCTGTCCTCAGCCCTCCTAAGCATCAGCAATTAATATTGAGACACTATTAACTTCTCTTCAACCTGGGAAGCCATGAAGGATAAAATCTACATCATACAAGCAGCACATGAGGTGTCAAAGAGAAAGAGAGAGCTTATTTTCTTTCCCAAGCATACCAAACCTTTCTGAGCAACCTGTGTTATACATAACTTTATGGTTAAGGGACCATTTGGGAAGCCCAAGGCAACAGATCTTGGCTTGGGGGAAGAATCTCAGTGAAGCTTGTGTGTACCTGGAGGTGCAACCAGTATATCAAAAAAGGAACAAAACCCAAAGCTGGCCCCCCATGCATAAGGAAGGACCTGACCACTTCTGCAAAGGTGATTTTGTTTAGGATTTTTTTAAGATCACCAGGTCTCTCTTGCTAGTCCATGATTTCCTCTATGGTAGTCTTTATAAACAAATAAAATTAAGTATTGTTACGTAAACTTCTGGTATTTCAGAGTATGCTTATTCAGTACTACTTGTGTTTGAAACACCTGGAGAAAGGTGCTCCTCCTTGTATGTCCCTAAATGTCCCAAAGGACAACTGTTTTGGAAGGCTTGTCAGTGTAAAAAGAGACATCTTAATCGTTGCACTGACAGGCACCGACTGGCCCAGGGTTTTGGCTGAAAATTGAGAACTGGGATTATTTTGTCCACAGAATCCTCTTCCAGATTGGACTTCTTGCAGTATCTCAATTGAACATTTGCCACTTTGTGAAGGAGAAAGGAGCACTTAATGTAGCTGGGACTACTGAAAACCAGCAGACCCTCAACCATAAAAGCAGAGGAGCCTTAATAATCAAACAGAACAGCAGAACAATTTCCACCTTTCTGGCTGGAGTATGTCTGGTTCTAGTCCTTTAACTTAATGAAATGAAATGTAAAGTAATGTAAGGTAAATGAAATGTAAGGTAATTCTTCCAGTCCCATGTTCAGTGAAGAAATCAAGAATTCGGACCTGAGAGACTAGATTAATACACTGAGCAGCAATTCAGTCAAATACAGTAATTTCTAACCTAGCAGCCTATAACAGCAAGGAAAAGAGCCCTGTGCCTGGTGACATGGGAGGCCTGTACAGAACAACAAAAGTGTCCCCCATCTGCTAATCTCAGCTTTCTGTAAGAATATCCAGTGTTGCTTTTGAGGGCTTTTGTATGCTCTGAAAGGAAGGCATAAAGCAAAGCATGAAGCTGAAAGAAAGGGTAAATGACAAGAAGACCTTCTCCTCTGTGTGCTTGTTCCATTGGGAAAAGAAAAATATGAACTGTAATCTGCTAAAATGAGCTGGAGCCCAGAGAAAGCCAATTATTTCTCAAGAGGTTGCCAAGCATTAACAATATCCCAACGGGCTGCAGCAAGCTTAAGGGGAAAGGATTTTGCATGGTGCTAGCAATGCTCTACGGTGCTGTGAAGCCTAGCTTTAGGCACACATGAAATACCTAGGCAGAGCTTTACAAACTACAGTGGAGAAAAATAATCCACAGCTAGGTCCTCAGAGTGAGGAAAAGTCATTCCAGGTCATGTAGGTGTTTCTACATGGGTTTGCACCATTCTGCTCACCCTCTAGTGTTCTGCTGTTTCTGTTCATTTTTCTATTGCCTCCCCCTCAGCACTATTATGCCTCATGATGTTTGGAAGTCTTAAGTGCCCTTTTGCTCTCATTAAGCTCTCAGCAGAAAGTTGTAAGTTTAAAATAAGTCAGGGTGTCAAAGGGTCTGACAGGAAAGCAGAAAGGATGGGAGGAGTGTAAGGAAAACACAAGGGCATGTGTCAGCTCCCCCTTCCCAGGGCATGGAACACCTCATAAATTGGCCAGGGGTCACTACACAGTTGCTAATGCCAACCCCTGTTAGTGGGCTGCTGAGCTCTGTTCGGGCAGGGAGTGGAAGAGAAGGACAGGGAAGCAGACATTCCTCTCTTGCAGTTACAGCTCCCAGACATGCCAAGCAGAGGGATAAAACCAATGTCATCTTACATTTAGAAAGGTGACTTTTGCTGCTGCTTGTGGCCTCATCACAAGCTGAAACAGGCTCAGCGAGCAGTAGGCAGCTGTGTGCACCCATGCACGCACCCACTTGCACAGAGAAAGGTAAGATCTAAAAAAAGACATTCTGGCTATTCATGGACTTCTGAGGCTAAGAGGACTGTGGAAACTGTAGTAAGTTTCTCTCCATTTGGAGACCTTGAAATCACGGTCCTTTGAAATTCCTCAAGAGATGTGAGTAACCCATGTATTCACATGCATCCCCACTGGTACATAAAATTTGCTGTAGAAGAGCATCAACAACCCCTTACATCAATGACAAAAACCAAAAAAAAAACCCACAGTGTGGGTTTTTTTGTACTATTAGTTTCTACATCCTTAGTAGTGAGGCCTCCATCTTCACCAAAAAAAAAGCCCCAAAATCAACCAACTAAAAAACCACACTCGGAGTTTTTTTGTACTGTTACCTTCTACATCTGTAGCAGTTAGGTCTCCATCTTCACCATGCACTGTGTGAAAGAATACTGTCTCCTCTACTCTAAAGTTACTACCTGAGTTTATGCCATGCCCTTAGTACTGATGAAGATGACAAAGCCATATGAGTAACACTTCACTACAGGAGATAGACATGCAACCCACAGTGCCAAAATAAAAAGGACATTGATCTTTCTAATACATTTTGGTGTGAGAGCTCTTTAATCGCTATTATTTATTAGACAAATTAAGGCCCCAAATTGCTTGATTATAGTAAGGTGAGTGTTTCCTTCCCTCCTGATCTGCTGTCCCATACACGTTGCCATTGTTTGGAAGGAACCTGCCAGTGACTGTAACTTCTAAGCCTGGACTTTAATTTTCTCCTAGCCATCAGAGTTAAACGGCAGATAAAGCAACAGCCTGACAGCCTCTGTTAGTACTAAAGCACTGTCTAATGCACCTGTTATCAGAAGTAATTTTACAGAGAAGCCTAGAGATAATTTTTCAATTTTCTGTCTAGTGAATCAATTGCAGTTCAGTAATCAACACAATGGCTGTAAAAAGCAATGCATGGAGTGAGTAAGTGGAGTAATGGTTTCACGTTGCAAATCTGAACCAGAGTGGAGTAAAAGTATTTTCCCTTACACCTATGGAAGCCTCAGAAGGACCTCTGAATTTAAATGGGTAGAAGTGAAATACAGCTGCTGATACTCTTATAGATTCTTCTTACTTCTGATAAAACTAGAGGGGAAATTGCTCCAGGCAGACTTCAGTAAAAAGAACATGCTGTGGATAGTTGAGATCATACCCTTCTTTTAGAAAGGTTGAAGGGAAAATTAGCACTGTTGTAAATTAGCCAACATCTCCAATTCCCATACATCACTGTTGCTCTTCACTTATAAGATCTTTAAATGAAACATGCTATCCTAAAGGCAGCTATGTCATTGTCATGTCAGTAAGTCTTATGTCAATAGTTTGGAGCAAGATTCTGGCTGGATTTTTGTTCTGATTTTTAGGAGAAATGTAATAGGAAAATAAATAAATGCTAGGTACCTGATACTATGATATTAAACTATAACAAAGAAAAATTTTGTGCAAATTCCTATAAGGCAAAAAGGAATTTCAGTTATAAACAAAGCAAGACCTTCCTGTTCCCTTTGGTTGCCAAGAAATAGGGTTAAAATGATCTTCTAAATTATCTTCTAAAAGATCGTTTTTGGGCACCCAAAGTTTTAACTTCATGTAAAATTAGAAGAAAAGTTCCATACTTTGCCGCTCTAGAGGTGAAGAGTCCTCATTTTTAATTAGTCAATCTTTTGTGTTTTTAAGTTTAAATTCAAAGTTAACATTCAAAAAAACCAAAAAGGTTGAAGATATCAAAGCCACCTTTTGTTTCCTTTATTCTGAATTACGCAGGTAGGACAGAAAATTGCATGTCTTTCTAAAGAGAAAAGATAAAAAAGCAATAGATAACCAATTTCAGTACTAATCTCAGAGCATAGGTAGCTGAAAACAGTTCTGGTAATGAGAATAATTCTCCCAGAGGCAAAGACCATGCCACTACAGCAAAAAAATAGTATTGCAATGTTTACACAGGTATGTTCTCCAGGTTTGGGCAAAGCAACTCCCCACTGAAAAGAGAGCAGAATTCTAACAGAATGAACATACATTCAAAAGGTTTTACCCAAAAAAAAAAAAAATCTAAAATGTTGAGCCATTATGAATATACAATAAAAGGACCACCAACAGCAATTACCTGCCTAGAAGCTGGCATCAATATCTGATGTATGGATGCTGTAAGAGGTGGCTTCTGCCTCAAGCAAGTTATAGCCTGCGTGGGGCAGGGAGAAATGAAGAATCACTCAAGTGCCAACTGAAAAATGTTCAGCCTGCTTAATTTGTCCATAATAACACAGGAATGCTACAGCCAAATGAACAATTCTCTTGACTAGTGCTTTACCCACAGGCCATCCTTCTTTTTGGCCCTCAAAGGAGATTAAATATCTAAAGGGTGCTTAAATATTTTATTTTATACTGCTGAAATGAAGCTGAAGAAGAATCTGCAATTTCTTGTGGAACAGTGTGAAAATTAGCAAGCCAGGATAAATGTAGCTAATACTACATTTTTACATCACTTATTTTGCCCCTGAAAACTTTTAAAAAAAGAAACCAGTTATTTCACTACTTTGGACAGATGCACCACTTTTAAAGGCAATAACTTAAACTCACAGTCAGAATAAGCATACTTGCACTTTAGCCTGGTAATTCATCTGTCTGGGATAACAGCTTTTGCATAGTGAGCACTACCTACTTTGTTACCTAATGCTTAATAGAATTGACACTGCAGGCTGTTAAATCCAGCTCATGAGCACACAAAGTTGAGAAAGATAGTTCTGAGACTCTTCTGGTTTTATTACTACATTGATTTATAGTACAGCTTTTAAAATCAGATCTCTGTTCTAAGAGGCAAATTAAAAATATTTGATCTAAAATCACCTATTGGATTGCTGGAGCTATCCCAGTACTGGATATTCACTTCAGGTATATAAATCTGGAAAAAAATATCTGTACATCCAATTCAAACATTTTGTTGGCTTTGTTAACCATTTTAATAAGCATGTACATGGTTCAGGTATCCATTCATTTTTGTAAGTCCCACGCCTAAATATATGCCTGTGGCAAGTCCTTTATGGCAAAAGGTTTTTTTGCAAATTAAGAGAAGTATTTCTAGGCCCACAAAGGTTGTTCCATCTCCCAAGACTTCCATTTTCTCTCAGTCATCATCTGTTCCATGAGAAGTGCTACTGCAGGGACTTGTGTGAGAAAATCAGCATGGCAGACTCAAGCTGGGAATAAGAAGCACCTTAGCAATTTAGGCAAGTGGATAAGACATCATGAGTCTTTTTTGTTTTTCCAACATTTTCTCTGTAATCCAGCCTAACCTGTGCTCTCTCACTTACAATACTAAAAACCTGAGATCAGAGCTTGTCCCTGCAGCAGGAATACAAACCATTGCCTCTCACATCACAAGGAATTTCTCCCTGTTTCTCCAGTATAATTGTATAATTCTCTCATTTTCCCCCATCATATGGACTGAGTATGACCTGAACCAAATAGTTAGCTTCTCTTGTCCAGCAAGTAGGATAAGACAAAAAAAAATCCTCATACAACAACAAAACAAAATTTTAAAAAGGGAGAGTCACTTTATACAAATCCATAAATCCAGAAGACAGAGCAGTCTATCTGGTGTGAGAGTACACAGTATCTAGGAAAGTCCTCTGGAAGGTTTTCTAAACTGCTTGGGAGAACTTTGACACTGCCAAATTTGCTCCAAAGAATCCGAGTTTGCTCTTGCCACGCTGGGAAAGAGACAAGGCCAGCCTTTTTTACAAGAAAGAGTTTGCAACTCTGAGTCATGTGTAGGACCCATTTATCTTTGGCATTTCCTGATGTCTTGCTTCTCTGTCTCCAGTGCTGCTCAACAGTCCCTTTCTCAAGCATCTCGTGCACTACTGGGAAACCAAGGGATCTAGCCCCAGGCTGGATATTCCTTTTTGGAGGGTCAGAATATCAGTGATGCAATGGAAGCTCCCAAACCTACTGGCCAAAGCCCACAGATTCTATTAGCATACCAACAATAATCTGAAAGTTTACCAAGAGTTTGTATTCATTCCTGGAGAGTAATTAAAACCAAGCTAGTTTAAAAATGAAGCTGGAACACCACATACAGAAGATGCAGTTAAAGATGTATCTAATTTGAAGTACAGGGGATTGACCTGTGCAATACCCATGCAGTACTTCTAGTCTTTTAGGTTGGTTACATTTTACTCTGGAGGAGTTATTAACATTTTATTGGACCATGTGTTTCACTGTGTCAAGTTGCAACAGGAAAATAAAAATAAAATGTTTTCCTTTCTAGCAGGCCAGGAAGTACCACTGCTTATTCACTCTGTATTTCAAACTGAAATGCAAGCTGTGCTGCACTTGAAACAGCAGTTCAGGTTATTTCCTATTTTGTGTGATCAAGGTAAGTACCTCTGTAACAAGAATTTTTGAGTACTTAAGCAACTTTTGCACAGTAGGTTAATGGTCTTCACACTGAAGACCAAGTGCTCTTCTTTGTCAAGATCCCTTTCAGGCAATAATTTGGACTTTAAGGGCTCCAATAGCCTGTTTTCCAAAGAACAATTTCCATATATCATTGAAAAGAAAACTATCTCCTTTACTGAAAGAACAGCAGGAGCAAGCTTAACTTCTTTGCAAAGATTCAGCTTTAATGCAAAAGAGACAATAACAAACAGTGTCTCGGGACAAGACAGATCCTAGCCAAAGAGCTTTCCAAGTAGAAAGACAAAAAGCTGATACAAAAGGCTCAAATTCTAAGACTTTTTTCATCATTTATTGAAAAGGAGGATAGGAATTGAAGATTAGTCATTCAGAGCTGCCCTCATCAATCCTACAAAGAGGTCTAAAGTACAGCACAGAGCACAACAGGGAATTAGGAGAACAAGCTGCTAGACAGCAGCTCCCACAAAACCCCCCTCAGCTGGTTTCAAAGTCATAGCTATTGTTTAGAAAGCAGAGCAGAAGATAAGATAGATGGAGAATCATACCAACACACCATTGCAGCTTCATACAGGACATGTCAAAGGAAACCTTTTCTTTTGGCAGCCATATTATTTTGAATGTAAGCACTGTTTACCTTGGAGTATTTGATAACTGGAAAGGCAGTAGCCATTAACCATAATTTCTCAATAGACAAGACTGAGGTCTTCTGGCCATGTCACACCAGAAGTGTGATTTGTCATAACAAATGGCACTCATAGTGTATTCACACTAATAACCCACGAGTACGTTTTTAGGCTTTCTGTATCTATCTTTCTGTCCTAAATCAAATCACAGAATTCTGGACTTTTAAACTGTTCAGTATAATCTTGGCCTAAACATCCAGTAATGTCAGCCTCATCCTCCATCTTAACCCTCAAGGAAACTTATCAGAGTTGGATGCACAAATATGGATAAACTATAAATGCTAGTTTCTCACCTTCCCCACCAGTGCCCTAATCACCAGTGTGGGGGGATGGGTGTAAAGACCCAGTCCATTGTTCCTGGTCAAGCCATTCAATGTATAATAAAGGGTAATCAAGATTAATTGAGCTGGAATAAGAGAACAAAAGATTTAGCTACAATTATGGTCTGTTGAGAGGAGGAGAATCCCCTCTTCTATATCTTCTCCTCTAATAGTGTAATTTCAATACAGAAAAGTCCCCAAAGCAAGGACCAAAGCCTAGAACACTACCTTGCAAACAAGTGACCTTATCACTATGAGGTGTAGTGATTAGGAAATCACTACACATATTAGGAAATAGTTGAGTTTGTTATTGCCTTCAGCTTGTCTCCTATTTTCCAGAAGAGTACTCTAAGCAGAGATGATGGCTACTTCTACACACAAAGCTAAACAGTGTTCAGACACCAGCTGTTACAGACCAGCTACATCCATGGCAGTAAAATGTTTTCCCTCCAGAACAGTTGTGTCTACACTGGGAACAGTCCTCAGCCTGTGCTGGGCAAGCACTTTTTGAACTGCCCAAGGAGCCAGACACTGCACTGACAAAATAACACCTAGACACCATTTGGTTTGCTGGTATGGGCACAATTTATGAGTCCTTCTCACTGGTTTCTCTGCCATTCCCATACATGTCAACACAGAGCAGTTCAGAAGAAACATGGTTCTGAGCTCCTGGAAGACCTAATTTTAAAAAGGTGGTGACTACAAGGTATTTCTACTGTTAAGCAACAACAGAGATTGCAAAGGTTCATTGTGCACTCATTTATGGTATTCATGTCCCTGTTTGGAATGTTTAGAAGAAAATACACCTTGTAGCACCTTGTATAGCTGCTGTCGATGTATGTTACAGACATATATGCATTATGTCATAGACATATAGAGATATGTTATATATTATATGTAATATAATTATGTTATATTATATGTACTATAATTACTTAGCTTTGCCATGCAGCTCTTGATGCTTTTTTCATCTCAGTTAGCTAGCCCTTCCAAGCCCACTGAGATAAGCAAAAGACTAAAACAAAACATCTATATACCAATGTGCTTGTGGGGAAATGAGTAATGAGGGCAGAACAGTCTCTGAAAATAGGATTTCCCTTCCCCTATAACTAAATACTTAAAAACACTCATGACACGAAAGCTTTTCAGAGGGGATTCAGGAGCACTGTCTCACATGGCACTCTCTCAACCCACACATTACTTGCTATTCTGCATTACTCCTCACAACTGGGCTTCAACACTAAAAGACAAACGTTGCCTAACAGGACTCAGAGAGATTTATTTGGTGGAATTCACCCTCAGACCAAGAAGCTAGCACACACTCTTTCTGCCACAGCAATTCCCCCCCTCTGTGCTCTTTCACATTCCTCTGCCTGCAAGGAAATGGCTGACTGAGGGTCACAGGAGCAAACCTCTCAATCAATATCCCACAGAGCACAAACCTTACAGCAGTGTATGAACTACACTGACTGCATGTGTTCGTGGTCATCACCGATTCTCACCAACACCACTGAGGGCACATTTGGAGTTTCTAAGCTGATGCTGTTTAGCTTTGCTTTTGAGCCAAAAAGAGCCTAGGAAAACTACAGAAAATCCAGTTTCCCCTTAAAACCACTACCTCAGAGAGCCACTTTCATTTCCCTCTGGTTGCTCAGCCCTGAGGTTAGCTATCATAAAAGATTGAACCAAAAAGACAAGAGCCTCTTCATTAAACAAAGCAGTCAGCCTCCACATATTTATAACCTGTTTTGGCACTCCTGGCACCCTCTCTGTAAAGTGCCAGCTTCTTGCAGTCACTTCCCTATTGATCCATCTGCCGCATCTCTGGAAAGGTCAAGTAGGATGAGGGCCCTTTCCAGTGCTCTTTCAAAGCACTTCATTCTCTTCCAGAAAGGGCGAAAGCTCTCAGGTGACAGGCTAATTAATTCAGTCTTTTCAGCTGTGTAGAACTGTGACATTTATAATTTATTCTTGAAGGAAAATAAATATAATTTAATCCTGTTGACGACATCACCGACATCACCACATCCCTTACCAAAACTTTGTATTACGCTCTTCTATTCAGACAACACTTCAAAAGTGTCAGATGAACACTTTGTAAATATCTATATTCTTTGTTGGCAACTTTCCACAATGGCTCCAATGCTACTAAACACAAATAACATGTGTATTTATATAAAAAACACAGCTATTGCAAATTACTATTTTAGGACTACTACGGAAGTATTTGCCATACAGCAAGGTTTTTGTTTTCTACCTGTGAGACTGCTGCTTCAAAAACAATACACTGATTTCAGTCAGCCATGGTATAGGTTGTTTTATATCAAAACAAGAATTATTTGTGTTTTCAGAAAGAGAACTGAGATTTTCCTTCAGGAAATGTGGAGGGTATCCGTGAAATCAGCTGGGGCAAATAAGATCACAAGTACTGCAGAGAATTTTTTTTAAGTTTAAAGAAACTTTCAATGCAGTAAATTATATAGAGTAATTTTTTAGCTGTCCAGACCTTAGAATAAATGAAAAAGCCAAATGTAGACAAGACAAAGTCTTGTTCAAAAGTGCCTGTTCTTTCCTTAGTTGCTGAAACACGAAACAGGACTCACTGGCTCCTTAGCAGGATGGGAGCTTCGTAATGGCTTTAAATTGACAAGGCTGAGTTAACTCTTAAAACAGGTCTAGTCCAGACACAGTCTGTCCTTCAGATAAAGGGCTTCCTGTATACAGTCTGCCTGCTGTCAAAACCAGCAACCAGGGCAATTTTTCAGCTGAAGGTACCTTTCCTTTAGGCCAAGGCAGAACATAGCCAGATACTATACAGCTCCTTGCAGTAGAAGGCCATGACAGCTCTATGGATGCTGGCATAGTCAGCTCTTGAGTCTAAGCCTTCCCGATGATAAATACCTCCTACTTTTTCTTTGGCACAAGAAGTCCTAAATCCTTTGGAGAAATAGCAACCTTTAATATTAATGGCATTTAATAAAAAGAGTGATTTACTGTAATTTTTCATCAAATGGATTTGCTTATGTTTCTAGAAAGACAATGTCCTTTCCAGACTTAAGTTCCAAACTCATCATCTCCTTTCCTGTCCCCACAACCATATCAAATTACTTATTTTAACAGCAGATAAAGCACTAGCCAAGGTAAAGCACAAGCCTAGATAATTTTACGTCCTATTACTCTTCCTGTAAAGGTATTTCATAACTTCATTACAGTTGTGGTTTGTAACTTTGTAACTGGTAAACTTAGAGTTTACTAACCTTTTACTCAGCTGTTCTGGGCCTAACATCATATCTTTTACCTTCAACAGGTTTTCTTCTGTCATGATGTTAACTACATGATGTTTAAAATCCCTGGATGTTTTTGTTTTCAGTTTAATCTTCCTAATCTAAGCATGCCACGTCCTGTCAAGAAAATAACCCCTCCATTTCCCCTGTTCCTGAGGAACTTATTTGGGTTTGAACTCATTATTCCTGATGACTACTGGAGGTCTCTGTCAATCATTGGAACTCTATCTGCTTTTCCAATGGCTGTGTCAGTACCGGTAGCCTAGTTGGGTGGCAAACAGCAAATACATCCTCATTTGTTCAGTTTTTTCCCTTCAAAGAGCTTATTGTGCCCAGGTTTTTACATAACAATGTACAAAATTGTTCACTACTATAGCTCCAGTCTTATTTTTGTCAGGTCTATAATCTTCATGCAGACAGGCACTATTTCCCAAATTTTCTGAGCCATCTCCAATTGGAATAAGTGAAAATATTTTAAGAATCCCAAAAATCCATGCTTGAAAAAATACATGCCCTATCATCCATAAATTTTGCCATGAAAAAGAACTTCAAAAAAACCTGAAGAATGGTTTCATTTGAAAGGCATCTCTGGACATCATTTGATCCCACCTCTCACAACAAGCAAGGTAAACTTGGAAATTTAATCAGATGGCTTAGGCTCACCCCCAGCAAAGCTCTGAATCTCTTCAAGGGTAGAATTTTCACATCATCTCCAGGCAGCTTGATCCAGTGCTGGACTCTGCTTACTCTGAGAAAACTTCTTCATAGCATCTAATTAGAATTTTTCTCATTGCAACATGTGTCCTTTGCCTTCCATCTTACCACCATGAACCTCTGCGAATGGTCTGGCTCCACCTTAACCTCACCAACCACCAGCTCCACATTTCACCTCATTTTTCATTTATATGCAAGCCTCCACACAGTCTTCTTTTTAAGTTGGTTACAAAGGCTTCTATGTTTTGACAGTCAAACAGGTCTGTAGCAATCTGGATCATATTTCTTTTTTTTAGTAGCATATGTACATTTTTTACTATTATTTTAGCATATCATTTAAGCTTTTTAAAACAGGTAAGTCCCCATTTCCAAACATTCTCATAGAGAATTTTTATTTTAGGCTCATTTAACTGTGTTCTAACTGCATTACTTCACTTAATTGAATTACTTTACTAAACACTAAGGCAAACTGCTTCTTTTATCCTGGTGCCATACTAATACCATCCCTAATTGCTATCCTGTTTCTACTGCACAGCATCACTATATCATGCCTCATTCTCTTTATCTACTCTTCCCTCAAAGGAAGTCAGCTACAGTGACTTTTGCACAACTGTCAGTCCACTTAATTAGCTGCATTAGTTATTTACAGTTTAGGTTTAATCCCTTCTACCTAGTTCAGCTCTGCCTCTTCATTTTACCCAGCAGGTCCCATGACTCTTGTCAAAGATAAAGTACCTTCAGTTACACTCAGCTGCAAAAGTTCCATCTTCACATCAATGCACAGCTCTGAAATAGTGCGTGAAACACCACCAAACCCAGCAAAAAACCCACATAGATAAAGCACTGGACCTCAAAGAAAACATAATTACCTCTTCAGCAAGAACAAGTTACATCTAAACGTGTTATTTACTGCTTTCTATTCCTCAGTAACTTCAATAAATGCAGCTGTTTGGCTTTCTAAAGCTTTGCCCTCAGCTGGCTCCAGGCCATTTACCCTCAGCAGCTAGCTCTGAGCCATCATCAAAAGCAGGGAGTCTCATCATATCATCTGCAATGTCATCAGTTTATTCATGACACAGAGCTCCCAAAATGGAACTAAATTGCAATTAAACCCACCGTCATACAAAAAAAACAAGCACATTCTCTTCACGCAGAGAAACTAGGATGGTTTCTTCCTAGGACAAACCTCAGGCAGACTCCCAGGCTCACCACAGCTCCCAAACCCCACCTTGGGAGGAGGCAACGACCCAGAGAGTTGGCAGGGCTGCCAGTGCCAAGACCTTGGTTGCCTGAGGAGGTGGTGGTGAAAGAGGGGTGTAGGTAGCTACAAGGGTGTGAGACATCACCTGACATGAAGGACAGTGTCACCATGGATGGCAGGACACTGCAGGAGACTCTGGGGGAGTATGGTGAGGAACAGATGGATTTCAAAGAGAACTGAGGAACTGGAGGGGATGAATGAGAATATTTTTGAGACTGTGATCTTGCAAACCAAATACCATGTAGGTAGTTATTTTTATCAATATTTCCAGAAAAGGCTAAGATTACCTAAGTAATGGTGTCAGAAATACTACTTAGCAAAACAATGACAGATGTGGGAAAAGTAAGTAGGGGCAGGTTTCTTTTTAAAGAAAACTCTGGGGTGGACAGTCTCAGAACATTTTCATCAACTACATATTGTCCTTCAGAAATTATATAACTTTCTAATGTGAAAAAAAAAGCCACCTAAAATTAAACACTACAAGAAATTTAAGTGACACGTTCGAGAGCCCAGAGTAGTTAATAGCCAAATCCAGAGCTCCATGATTCCCTGATGCTGAGCACTTCCATGTATCTGAGGAGTGTGAAGTCTTCTGATCAAAACAAAGGGGAGAAAATAAACACAAATACAATGGTTTCCATCCCCCTGATCCCTCACAGCAACACTCCCAGAGTCCCTGAAATGCCTGATGAGCATAAGACCACATAGACAATTCATTGAAACTGGATTGATAGTGGCTACAAAATCTGACCTTGATCTTAGCACAGAAATAGTTTTTTTTTTAATTATGTGAACTTTAGGACTGCTGTGCTAAGCACTCTTTGGAAAAAGACAAGCTGGCAAAATTTAACCACTCTTGTTTCATCTATGCACCATCTGGGTAAGTAACAATCTCCATTTGTCAGAAGAAATTAAGACATTGCTTTTGTGTGACTGCAAAAACAAGCTGGCAGTTCACTCAGTGTTTAAACTATGGTAATTTGATACACTTCATGCTGATCACTGCTACATTGTACTTTTATTATATTTGTTGATACTTTAAGTAGTCTAAATTGGGCAAGAGAGCATAAACTATAATATGAAGAAAGCAAACTATTATTTGCATCATCATGTATGTTTCTCAGTTTGAGTGAAGTGCTTATGAAACACTTAAAATCTAGGGCTAGATCTTCTGTTTCTACAAATCAGTGCTGTTCTATTGACTTCAGTGAAAAAAACAGTGATTTACAGTCCTTGGGGACCAGACTTATAACATTTGTTCATTTTGCTATGTTTTGTGGAGTTGGGAAAATCAAAGGAGATTGTCATATTAAATCCTGAGAAGCTGAGAGATTTTCAGCCTGTAAAAGTGCTGTACTGGAGGAGTAGAAGCAATACCTCTGAATTCAGATGCATCTCCTTTACCCAAATGCAGGAAGGACTTTTAAATATTATGGAAAACAATACTTTGATTTCTTATGCAGACAGTAAAAAATAATTTCTTACCTTAACAACTTAGTAAAGTTGCCTGACTAGATAAAAAAGAAAAAAAATTACAAAACTATCCAGCCATACGTAGAACAATTTAACTATCTGTTCTCACTTTCCTTGGGCCACTCTCATTCATTCATGTAACTATTGACTTATTTCTGTATTTATTTCCAGGATTTATGAAGAACTATATGAATTTATGTCCTGCTGGTTTATATGCATTATTTATATATAAAAATACCAACTATTTTTTTAAATTATCCAATTCATCCTTTGATGTATCTATTTTTTAAAAAAATATATTTTGGTACCTAGAATTATTGCATTACTATAGAGGTAAATCTTAAAATTAAAATAAATGTTCTTATTCTGTTCTACACCAGCCTGACAATATGCAAGCTTTAATGCCCTTCTGTTCTGCACTAGGATCCACCTTATATCTCAATGAGAAATCCCACTCCAGTGCTATGGGGAGAGCCATCAAACATCACCAGCTGTCCTCCTACTGTCTTTTAGAGATAAAACAGAGACAGTCCAGTTCAGAAAATGTAGGTGTTCAACTCCCACTCCCAAATCACTCAAGTTCTGTGTTAAGGCTGAAAAGTTTCTGAAAAGTTCCTGCTCAAAGGAACAAATTGAACAAAAACAGATCTGAAGAGCTGACTGCAAGGATTTACTATCCATCTGGATTAGAATGAATTTTGCAGACCAAAAAAAAAAAAATTATTTAATGTAAACACTTCTCCTGCCTTCTTCTAGAGGAGGAACTTGGTAGTCAGAATGGAATGATAGTCATTAATGCATTTCTTGTCATTTGTCTGAGATTTGAAACTCTTTGAAAATACCAGGAAGAATCACTCATGTCAACAGGGACTAATATTAGATTTCAACTGCAGATGGCAGCAAACCCCTAAGTATATCTGCAGTCTCAACCACGTAATCTTTGATCCATATACAAAGACAAAAAAACAGGCTTTAGCATATTAGAAATAAACAAAATGGTATTTAAAAATTAGAACATACATGATAAGTTAGCAGGTGACATAGCTCACAGAAACATGCAGGATTTTTTAGAAACAAATGCCAGATGAGTGGTGACAGCTCCCTCACTGAAGGTGTCAATCACTTGCATAAGGTCTCAGAAAAAAATGACACTGACCATAGGCTGTAGTTTCACCCTGCCTTCTCTCGGACCCTCTGTCTGTCCCTGCAGCTCTGCAGTCAACAGCAGGAGGAAGAGGGTCTGGTGAAACAAGACACTTGCATGTCCTTGCCTCAAAATTTAATTCAAAATAATCAGGATCCATCTGCGGAGGACACTGCTATTGAGACAGAAAACATTCAAAATGGAGCCAGCAAAATTTCCATTCAGAAAACTGACCTCGACATCTACACACTGGGAGCAGACCGAGGGGAGGTGGGGAAATTAGAAGAGCAAAAACTATGCAAGGTAACCCACATCTGCCTCCACAAGGAAACAGATGGTGTGACAGTGCATGCACCCCAGCAAGAGATGGGCTTGTAATGAAAGCCCTGAGTTGGGTTTTTGCAAGAAGTAGCACTTTCAGGACCCTGAAAACAGAGGAGGAGGATCTGAATGTGTTTGAACTCAGCAGCTTACTGGGCACATTAGTAAAAAAGAGATCTTGAAAAACAAAGATTCACCTCAGGATACAGTAGATTCCACTAAATGGTGCTTTTCTAGCTGTATTTCCTGGAAGCCTGGAACTGTTTAATGGCCTTGTGCTTTGGGGACAAGCTTGTCTCATCAGTTAACCATCTGGCTCTTAGTTTATGTACTTTCCTGAGACAATCTGCAGTAGCAAAGACATGACATTCAATCCCTCAATGAAGCAAGGAGCAGTGAGACAATGCAGCTGTAGACAGTGATTCGATCAGGTTTCTTATTTTAACCTGCATGAGGGGAATTTAAGGCTCATTTTTATTCTTCTCTTACCCAGGGGGAGCCTTGGGCTTATGCATCACTGAAAGGCAGGCAAGCAACTTCTATTCATCCATGCTGCTACTAAACTTTTTCATTTCAGACAGGCCTATAAGGATTAAAGAGGTACATCCACTCTCTTCTAAACAATTAGGTGAGTATTAGTTACAGGTAATTATTAATAAAGCTAATTGCTGTAGATTATTTAATAATGTGTTTCTTTATTGCCTTTTCCATTTCCTTTTGTCTCCATTCCCACCTTTGCCTCAATGTATACAATTATTCCTTTCCCTAAAAAAATGGGTATTGCTACTTAAATTTCCTTTAGTTTTTATTCCCTTAATGGCTGGGAGATCACAGGAGCTGTTTGAAACCACTTGACCCATGGATTAAAGCTTTGCTAAAAAGCAAATTTTGCACTGAAAATCCAGTTTGATGCCAGAAATCATATATTTAAGGGCTTTAAATCTACCAGCCAAAAGAACAGGCCTATGGGCTGATTCTTAGCATTTATGTACAGTTTCTTTATAGGTCCCTCAGCTTCAAATGCATCCTGTTACACATAAGAAGATGAGAGTTGGAAAAACATTGAAGTCAATACCAAAATTGCTACTGAAGTTATTGGAGTGAGGATTTCATCTGTGGCCCTCTGATCATCAGTGGGTTAAACAGCTTTTTTTTTTCTTTCTTCCCCAACAAAAAGGAAAGCAAATTGAAAGAAACGCAGAAGGACTTTGGAATTGTTGCTTCTCAAGTAAGATTTCTGCTTTTAATTCACTTCTTGTACCTTGCCTCAGTGTAACTGCTGAGGATTCACCCCAGCAGGAACTGAGACATAAGAGTTCTGCTTTCCTGTCCAGGGGCTCCTCCTGCAGCCAACCCAACATTTCAGTGCTGCTTCTGTAACATGAGAGTCAGAGTAGCCATGCCTTTGGGAAATGGTTATCAGGGTTTAGTGCTTTTACCTAGAAGCGATAGAATAATTTAACAATTTTTTTAATTATTAAAAAATAATTTTTAGAGGTTTCTTCCTGAAATGTCAGGGCTCTGAGAGCATCCATGGTCCTTAATGGCTCTGACCAGCCCCACCTGGGGCCTTTCCCTTGTCCTGCCCATGGGCCCAGGAGACCCATTTCAGCTCAGCATGTGGCTCACTCCCTGCCTGGGCTGTGCTGGAAAACTTCCAATCTTCCATCTCTGTCTCTGGCCCTGCCTCCTGAATGCTCATGGACCTCTGCTCTGGGCAGACTGTCTCCTGGGTGGATCCTGTGGTCATATGCTGCAGCTTGTTTCCAGTCCTGCCTCTCACCCTGGCCCTTGGATGAACACTGGATCCACATTGTAGCTTTGTCTCTGGTCCTTTTTCCAGTCTTCTTTGCTTTAATTCCTGCTGGGAACCCCTGAGTAGCCCCTGGTTCTGGTTCTTCACTTTTCACATCTCGGGCTATCCAGAAACCCTGTTATGTGTCCTGGTTCTGCCCACCATGACCGTATGCATGCACCAATGAGGGCACGGCCTGCAGTGAGGTCACCCTTGGGTCCCAGCTCATCCTTCTCTTCAGTCATCACTGTTTGATATGGCACATTCCAGCCATGACCCAATCTGCATCTTGAATAACACCTTTAAGGATCATTTAGGGAAAAAAAATATTTAATTTCCATCTGCATGTGTATTGCTGAACAAATCAGTTGAACAACTGTTTGTACTCACTGGATGGTGAGACAACAGCCTCTTGAGGATCATCAACACTGTTGCTGAATTTGCTGAAATTGCACTGTCTTGTTTTACAGCCTTTATCATTCTTCACGTTACAGACTTGAGCTTATTCAGTAAATACTCAAGGCTATTTTGGGAAGGAAAAGCACATATCATAACCTTTGTCAAACCTTCCCACTGAATCCTGGAAGTCTTCATCTCCCTCAGTTTATCACCTTTTTTTATATCTTGCCTTCTCTTCTCTGGTACATATTTTAGCAGCAATGACCTTTTCCATGTTTCTGAATATTCCCTCAAGACTGCTAGGGGCCAGAGCATGAAACAGTGTGGCTTTTGGGGTGGAAGGACTCTTCCAGAAGGTATTCATGCTGTTGATGTGCTTTGCATTTTGAAAAATAACTCTACATGTATTCTGCTTAGAACACCTTTCCCTACCCTGGATTAGGTAAGCCAATAATAACACAAAGAATAATGCAAGCCCCACACACATCACAGTATTCCCTGGGAAAACTAAACAAAACCAGAACCAAATCTGCATTAAAACTAAGAGCTGATGCAAGGTTTTTTACCACCCTAGGCAGATAAAAATTGCTGTCCTCTTTCCTTATCAGTACTTGCTCTCTTTCAAAATTTTCCACCCTGCCCTGTGAAGCTGTTACCTCTTTGCGCTCTATCAGGTGTCCTCTCCTAAATTGTAGAGCTCTAAATCCACAGATATCTGCACTGTCCCAATGCAGGGGATGCTGCAGCAGTGGGAGAAGCACTCTGCTTCTAAACAGTGTTCATAACCACTAAACAGTGTTTATGTTTCTACTGCCTGGGTCAGTGGGCTTAGCTATTAGTGCAGACCCAACCAATGGGCACCCTAACTAACTGGATTTAAGAGCAAAGGAAAAAAATTATTCCTGAAAAATAGCAACATACATGAAAGAGTGTGAAAACTAAAATCTTGCTCCTATTGTCTCCTTGTCCCTTTAGTTTTTGGCTCAGTCACCTCATTGTCACATCCATCTCTGACATGACCAGTTGAGTAGTGCCAACTTTAGGACTGCTGAAAGAAAATGTTTAATAAACCTACATAGGATGCATACAGGCATCAGATTTATGTCACATTTGTCACATATAGCAGACTCCAGATATAAAAAAACAGATTCCCACTTGCAGATTTGCAGATTCAAAATGCAATTATTTTTTCTGAGTTGCCACAGATTTCTGAGAGAATTTAATTGAAAACAAAGCAGTTGGTTCCTTCTGAAGCCAGCAGGGTCTTCCTCAGAACCTCATTACAACACAAATTAATGTGTTTAAGCACAGGTATTACTAGCAGTGAAGAGAAACAAAAGGGCAGCATAAGCCTTCCCCAGGCAACATATTTTGAAAAAAAAAATTAAATCTGATATAATCATGTTTGTAATCTCAATATTATTGTATAGAATCATAGAATTGTCAGGGTTGGAAGGGATCTTTAAGATCATCCAACCCCCCTGACATGGGCAGGGACACCTCCCACTAGATCAGGTTGCTCAGAGCCTCATCAAGCCTGGCCTTAAAAACTTCCAGGGATTGGGCTTCCACCACCTCCCTGGGAAACCTCTTCCAGTATTTCACCACCCTCATGGTGAAGAACTTCTTCCTGATTTCCAATCTAAATCTACCCTCCTCTAGTTTGAATCCATTCCCCCTTGTCCTATCACTACCTGACATCCTAGAATATCCCTCACCAGCTTTCCTGTAGGCCCCTTCAGATGCTGGAAGGCTACAATAAGGTCTTCTCAGAGCCTCCTCCTCTCCAGACTGAACAACCCCAACTCTCTCAGTCTCTCTTCATAGGAGAGGTGCTCCAGCCCTCTGATCATCCTCATGGCCCTTCTCTGGACACATTCCAACATGTCCATATTTTTCTTGTAATAGGAGCTCCAGAACTGGATGCAGTACTCCAGGTGGGGTAGTACTCCACAAGAGCAGAGTAGAGGGGGAGAATCACTTCACTTAGAATGTGCAGACCTTCATTTACAATGGGCAGTTCTTTCTTCCAGCCCCTGCCATTATCTCCTGTGACTCTGGGGGTGTGACTGGAGCCCTTGCCAGTGCAGACTGAAATAAAGAAGTCATTTAGAACCTTGGCCTTCTCCATACCACTTGCCAGCAGCTCTCCCATTTCCTTTCTGGGGGGCCCACACTTTCCCTAGTCTTCTTTTTACCATTAATATACCCATAGACATTTTGCGATCTTGCACTCCAAATAGTGAGTTGCTTAAAAGGCAATTGCAGGTTTTATTTTAAAGTATTTCCTGTGAAAACATAATTTTGGGGTTTTTTTAAAGTTATACTTACCACTTCTTGCAATTTTTTCAGAGTAACTTTATGGAAATTATTTATAAGTATGAATTTATAAATAAAACAGCCCTAGGGAAAGCTGTGCTTTAATATGAGGGAGACAGTAATTACAAAGAAAATATTTGCTCTTAAAATTCAGTATATCTTATATGCTTTTCAAGCAAAATGCACAAGTCCTAGAGACACATAATCAGATTAACTTTTTGGAATATTTTTACACAAGAAATACACATAATGAGGCAGAATTTTCCCTTTCCTTTCTGTTTTGTGAGTGATTATTTACAGTTAACTTACTGTATTTGCAATTTATTTATGTATGTTTAGCATAAGCATGTTTATGCATATCTGCTGGCACTTTTTAATGGAAGAACTTATAGTACCAGGAAGCTGCACTGCTCACAAGATAGATTCGCAGAAAAATCTGACTTATTTAAACCTGTCAGCATTTTTATGTTCAAGGCTGAATCTAGTTTTTGCCTATAGACAGTGAGTCAGAAAAACAGCCAGGCCTGCAGTCTGTAAGAAGGTACACAGGGCAATTTCCCCTCCAGCCAGGACAACAAAAGCTCTTCTTTTCCTGTCACCTTGCTCACAGGCTGACAGCATTAATGTTTCACAGGCTGGGGTGATGGAGATCAGAAAAGCAGGAACATGCTGGGAGGTTTTGGTGTGAACATTAACTGGTGAACAGACTCCAGTCCTCTTCCACTATGCATTTCAGTAGGCAACTGAGGAACTTCTAAGTTATCTTTCAAGCTCAGTGGGCAAGTAGCACAGGCCCACAAGCACTGCCTCTGGGAAGAGAAAGTACCTAGGAGGAGGAGCAGAGCAATTCCCACATTGCTGAGTTCTTGTCTTTGTCTGCTTTCACCTCCATTCTTTCCCATCCAATAGGGAAAGTTCTAGGTGACCCTGAAATGCAATTCCCAGCAGCTTAAGCCAACCTGAACTCAGTGGTTATGTGACCAGAAAGGTCACATGATTCAGGAGCTGGACCATTTGAAAATAAATCTTAATTAAAAAACAAAACAAAACAAAACAGTAATTAGGTTCTGGCTGAATTCTGTGCCAGCTTCCTATGCAATTTCCATGGATGTAAATGCCAACAGGAAGAAGGCCCAGGAACATGCAGCCAGGAAATAGAAGACAGGACTGCAGCAGCTTAGAGCTTTGACTGCAATAAAACAGTTTCACTTGCAAGACAATTTAGCCAATACAAGATAGATACAAAATTCTAGCCATAGCTTTGCATTGCTCTCTCACTGCTGCCCATAGTGTTCATAGTTCATACTGACCTGACAAGCCACTTAACAGAAAATTAAAGAGAAATAAAAATATTCAGTTCTCTACCCCTTTCATTACCCAAACTGGCTCACAATGGGCTAACTAAATCCCTGTGCCAAAGAAACAAAGGTGACATTGTGCACCTGAGGGAAGGAGCAAAATGCCATGAGGCCATAACAGCAGTAGCCTAGCCTGACTTCAGTCACTGTTGTGTTGCTTACCCCAAATGTTGTTAAATGAACACCTTAGGACAGCAGAAACTGGCACTGTTACCAAAACCAGCAGCTCTGTTCACCATCCAGTCCCTGCCCTGGTGCTGGCACAGCCAGTTGTGCTGCTAAGATTCCTCTCCAAGTTCAGCCCTTTCTCCAGGATGAATTTTCAGTTGGATTTGTTCTTGATCAGGTGTGCATATTCTGGGAATAATTTTGTACTCAAGACTAAAAGCACTAATTCTGAAGATAGTTATTCTTATATTCTTATTTTCATAATAAAGTACAAATTCAGCACTCAGCTGTGGAATCGTTGGTACCTCTGTAATTTTGCAGCATATCTATGAAATGAGTATATTTAAATGGACTCCACAGCAAGAACTCTGTGACTAGAGTTGACAACAAAACTAGATACAGAAGTAGCACCTTACTGACACGTGCAAGGAACACCTTTGAAGATCATTATCAGCCATTTCCTAAAATTTAACAGCAAAAATTTGGGTCTCTACATTAGAATGCAATATTAAAAGCTATGACCGCATGATATCTATGAAATAATACAACCATGTATTTTCTATAATTGTAAGCATACTAGAGGCATTTTATACAGATTTCTTAATCTTGTATACTTACAGTAATTTCACTGTGTTAATGGTCCAGTACATTTCTTATTACTTAGCTGAATTACTCTCAATTTAATTCCTCAAGAATGCATTTAAATAACATAACACAGTCTATGTACCATATTTTTATCTTGTATAGTTACATGAGCCTCCTTAGGTAAAAAAGCAGGAGGTTATGCAGTGAACTGTGAAAATAACTTGCACAAATAGGTGACCTATATTTGCCAGAAAATGTTCACTGCTTCCTCTTTCTCTACAGATAATTTTATCATGTTCTGTACTTTCCACCTATGTGATTTCCACAGGCACTGTGTAGGAAACAGTCCCACACAGTATCAAAGACATTGTACTTTCTGCCTCACATATGAAAAAAGATGTGTATGATATTACTTAATGGAATGTGCATAGATCAAAGGGTGAAGGATTACACTTACTGATAGCTGGATGTGCTTTTCTTGATATCTTCATATGTAAACATATATCCTTCCACATACTGATGCAAAGGATTTTCCAGTGGAACTTTTCTCCCCTGTTGCCCAAGGCAACTCTGAGAAGGAGTAAACTCCAAACTTCTGAGCATGAACTCAGCATGGCTGGAGCCACCTGCTGCCTGAAGGAATTGAAGTCACCTCAGCACAGCTGACAAGTCAGCAGAATGTCAGGAACACCTGATGGGTCTGCCCAGGAGCAGCCCCCAAGCAAGCCACAAGCTGGTGGTCAGGTGGTTGTGTATTGGGATGGCAGGCACAGCACACTTTATCTTCAGCCTTGTCAGAGACCAGAGATTCTGTAGAACAGAGAACACAGAAGAACTTCACATTGATATTGGCAGACAAAAATATATAATTCCATAATTATAGAGCTTGACCTTGCAGTTTTGTGTCTCAGACCTTTGGATTTTTCAATAGACTTCATAAAAGTCACTGGGTACTTGCCAAAGCTCTCAGAAAGTTCTTAGTTTGTTTGCCCATTGTTTCTGAACTCCAAAACACTCCAAAAAACTGTTTCTGAACTCCAAATATCTGAGCAGCAACTGCTTTAACTGTGTCCTTTATTATTTTGAATAAAGAGTTAAACTGCATAAGTAGCATGTAATTTTTGAAGTCTCACATTATTATTAAATAGAAATCAGTGTGTCATTTAACAAGAACATACATTCACTAATTCTTGCCACATTTTAATTTGCAATATGGACGTCTTACATTTTACTTTGCAATAGTAAGTAATCTATACAGACTGACATGCTTTTTAACTTTTAATTTTAAAAAGTTGCAAGTTAGTTACAGTCAAAATTATTACACCTATGATTGTATATCTATGTCCACTTCTTGGCATTTCAGCCATTCATAAATTTAAAAAATTACTGACATGTTGCTGAATACTGCAACTGAAGTTTTTCCATTATTTACTTTTTCAGGCAAAATATACACACACACTAACTTAAGCCATTGCCTCTTTTTTCCCAGTAGTATGACAGAAATCAAGTTGAAGTCCATATCCATAGCCTTTTTTTTCTGTATATCAGATATACAATTATCAGAAGACTCAAAATTGCATGCATCAGTGGAAAAGGACATTATTTACTTTAAGAATAGCTGTAAGTGGGTGGATGGCTTTATCCATGACTAAACAAACTAATTTGTAGTATGGTACAGCAATGAGCAATTGAAGTTTGGGAAGCCTCCAATTGTTTGTACTAAACTGTGTGGGCTGCCTCAGACTTAGGAGAGATATAGCCTTGAATTCATAAAAATCTGCTTTATCTTCTTTTTTTTCTGTATGTATTAGGCCTCTTCTTTCAGACAGACCTGGTGGTTACCAAGCTGACATTAAAACCGTTTTAGGAATTACATGGTGGAAGGGACTGGAGGTAATCACAGCAGGAGTCAATAAGACATGGCCAGACCAGGGCTTCATTTCAGCCCTTCCAGCCATCACCTTTGAAAACTGTTATCCATACCACAGCAGGCATTTGCAAGATGCTCACACTTCGTTGTGGTGCCAAGCTAAAGCATCTGAATTCCAAACATGAAAAACTGGGAAAAAAAAAAAATCCCCTTGAAAATCAATTACTGGTAAGTGCGGGTATGTCCAAGTATTCTGAGAATCTCTGAACGCTCCCAAGGGCCCACACGAGCCGTGGGTGTACAGGAACATGAAGCAAGCAGTGCTTCAGGCCCAGCTAAAGCAACCATCATCCCGAGAGACAGAGGGAAAGGATTTACAGGAGGCTCTCCAACTGCATTGAGAAACACCTCAAATTTTAGCTGCGCTTGGAAAAGCAGGAACGTGAGGAGCAGCAAGGATCAGGTTGAACCGAGCCAGGCCCACCCACCTCCCAACAATGGCTCCACAGAATCACAGAGTCATTCGGGTTGGAAAGGACCTCTGAGATCATCAAGTCCAACCCTTAATCCAGTACCACTGTGGTTACCAGACCATGGCACTGAGTGCCACATCAGACTCTTCTTAAAAACCTCCAGGGAGGGAGAATCCACCACCTCCCTGGACAGCCCATTCCAATGCCTGATCACCCTCGCTGTAAAGAATTCCATCCTAATATCTAACCTAAACCTCCCCTGGCAGAGCTTAACTCCATGCCCTCTTGTCTTACTGATGGCTGCCTGGGAGAAGAGACCAACCCCCACCTGGCTACACCCTCCTTTCAGGGAGTTGTAGAGAGTGATGAGGTCTCCCCTGAGCCTCCTCTTCTCCAGACTGAACACCCCCAGCTCCCTCAGCCCTTCCTCAGAGGACTTGTGCTGGATCCCTTCACAGCCTCCTTGCTCTTCTCTGGACCCGCTCCAGCACCTCGATCTCCTTCCTGAACTGAGGGGCCCAGAACTGGACACAGGACCCAAGCTGTGGCCTCACCGGCGCTGAGTACACGCCGAGCATGGCACCCACTCTGTGTGTGTGTGTGTGTGTGTGTGTGTGTGTGTGTGTGTGTGTGTGTGTGTGTGTGTGTGTGTGTGTGCGCGCGCTTGTGGGGCAGCACCAGAGGGACAAAAGGAGCCTGGATCCTGAGGGGAGGAAGATGGAGACCCCGGGGAACGCTGAGGTGCTGGGCCTCCTATGACTCATCCCAGGGTGATGGCTGCGTGTCTGCCTCACTGTTGTGAAAGAAAAATCCAGGAGCCCGACGGTCAGCATGGGGAGGTGTCATGGGGGGAGCCACCCTGCTGCCCACCCCCCTGGCTGTGGGCTCACAGACACTCCTGTGGGAATGCTTCACGGGAGGGGACTGTGTTAGGAAAGAATGCACAGGAAGCAAAGGCCACTGGGAACTTGAATGTTTACAAGAGAGGGTTTATTTAAAACGGTACTGGGGTTGTGTTTGGTGTAGCGATACTGCTAACGTGGGTGGAGTTTTATCCTGCTGTGCTTCCCTTGTGGAATCAAATGTCACGAAGCTGAGTCCCCAGAGAGGTAATTTTTCCTGTTACTGCAAGGGATGTGATAATGCAGTGGTATGTCCCTAGCGTGTAGGCTGCCAATGTTTGTTAGGAATGTAACTCCTGTGTAGAAGCTTTCCCATCATCTTAGAACATACGCAGGAGAGAGAACTAAGGTTTTGTCATGCTGCTAGAAAATTTAAAGCCTTTATTTGAAGTATGACTGAAAACTTCCATACTCACAAGCATCTCATGAATATAAGCACCTTGAAAATAAGGACTGAAACCCCAGTGTGTGGCTTCGTAAAGGAATCCAGCATCAGGAATAAAGAAAGGTTACTTTTGCCCACAGTAGCCACTGCCATGGATATGTTTCAGATTAGGCTGTTTACTACATTGCTGGCTTTAGGTATGCAATGCTGCAGTCCTGTAGGGACATTATGAAATTATTTTCTCAATTAAGGCAGTTCTGCAACCCAGGATGATGTAATTTCTTCTGCACAGAATGTAAAATGTTATTCATGGGTGTCTTATGTTATTCTGGTTAAAAACTTACTTCATTTGCTTTCTTTTGCCCTCTTGACAGCAGTCACATAGCTGTTGGTCAGTAGGGTAGATGGGCCCAAGGGCTACCTCCATAGGTGTCTATTTGTTCACATAAAAATTATACAGAAGTAGACACTGCACAAAACTAGAGCAAAGATTGATCTTTCTGGGACTCTCCAAGGTAGTCTTTACTGTGAAATGCCAACTGCATCCCACTACTGCCTCCAAAAATCTTAATGGGCTACATATTAGTATATAACCAGTCTAAAGTGGGCATAAAATTTCCTAAAATAATTCTTTCTATTGTCAGTCAAGGAAAGAAATAATTCATTCACCATTGCCCAACAATATTCACTGAGACAGAGCAGAGACAGCCCCAGGTTACTGAAGTGACCTAGTTTCATCCTATATATTCACCACAGAGCAGCATTAAAAATTCTCTGACAAGTCAAAGACAGACTGCAATTTGAAACTGGTAAAAACAAAGTTTTACAGCAGGAAGAGGCAGTCAGATACGATAGTTACTTTTTTAAAACATTGTAATATAACCCTGAAAAAAGCCTGAGTAATTTTTATCACTGCAAGTGTATGCAGCGGACAGTTCATTAATAAATAACAGTTGCTTCACATCCTTAATGAATTAATTCTTGCTTTTTGGGACATGGTACCTCAGCCAACATTATTAGAGTGATCCCAGCTACTTTTTATTAGTATTTCCACCATGAATTTCCTCTGCCACAACTTTACAAAAAGAATGGAGAGAGATTAGGTCAAACTGTAACTATTTTTGTAGTGTATGGCAGTATTTTCTTTATGAGAGAGGTTGTATGTTGGAAATCTTAAGTTAAAGGCCTGGTTTTATCTTTTAGGGTCTGGGCTGTCTAGCAAGTGTTGTTAAGGGCCATGAAGCAAGATCTCTACAGAAAGAGGTATCTTTCATTTTATGTGATGATTTTATATGAAAGCCTTTCTGCTGTCCTGGTTAGCTTCGCTTTAGTATTATCTGCATATCTGGAAGGGAAGCCCTTCTCCTTACTATGCAAAATTATTTTGTTCTGTTATACATACAGAAAGAAATCTGCCTGAGGAAGAACTCTTCCCATCATCTTTCCCCATCCCACACAGATTGAATTAAAGAAAAAAAGCTTTCCATAAAACTTGGTTTAATTGAAAGAAATCCATCTTTTCCTCTTTGTTCTCTTCCATCTCTTGTTCCTCAAACCCTGGCAATAACATGACCGCAATTCTTAAGACAAGGAACAGAAAAGTATCAATATCCTTAAGCAGCTGTTTTTTGTTAAGTTACCAAGAATATCACCTGTTGTTTTGGATATTGTTGATAGGAAATGGGAATTTTTATCACTAAGGAGGATGAGTCAGATAGTATGAGATGCATTACAGGCTGCAGGATAAATACCATCCATACTGCTGGTTCACCTAACAGCTACTTGCCAAAAGTAGGGTTTAGCTGGTTCTAACAAAAGCAGTACAGAGGGAAAAAAACAGAGGGACATATCAGATAATATTCCAATAAAACAAAAATAAAAACAATGCAAGATGGTGCCTGTTGCTAATGCTTTCTTTCAAAGTTAGTCAGAATGGATTTGGAAATGCATTGTTGGAGAACATTTAGCCTTGAGGAGGCTTGGAGGGGATATAACAGCAATATGCTAATGCCTACAAGGGGGTTATCAAGAAGATGGAGCACTGTAGTGGTGCATGGCAGAAGGATTTATGACAATGACCTAAACTGAAACAAGAGAGGTTCAAACTGGGTGTAAAGAAAAACGTTCTCTGTGACAGCAGTTGGGCAGTATGGCAGCAGACTGCCTGGGGAAGTTGTACTGCCTCCATCATTGCAGGTTTTCCAGCCCTGATCAGGAAAAGCCTGGCCTCACAGCTGAATATTTTTGGGGCAGAAGGTTGGACTAAAGACCCCCTGATGCCCCTCCTAACTTGTATCACTTTAGGAATGCTCAGAATTACAAACATATCTGGGTACGGTTGCTTTGCATTGTAACTACTTATCAGAAACATACTTGAAGTAAATTTTCTTTTGCTTAATAAAGGGAATTTTAGCTGACATGGTCTATTCAGCTCATGTCTAATATTAAGATTCCACAAGATGTTTTAAGAGCTATTAGAGAGTAGAATTTTCATCAACCAAAAAAGGGGTTTGCTCTGACAGCTGGCCTTCCATGGGAAACTCTGGCTGCTCCTTCCAAGTGGCATGGGGAAGTAAAATCCATTAAATTAATTTTTTTATATAATAGTGCATGAAATTGCTTTCATTCTTAGGCACATTTATTGCCTTAAAAAAGAACTAGGAAGAGTATGTTATGCTAAAATGGATTAACATAGACATATATAAATTATTTCTATGATTGATTTGTAATCCTGCTTTTTAACAGTAATTTTACCAGAAAACATTACAAGTATAATTTCTCAAGTGATTTGGGCTGTTACTTTGGATGCGTTTCTTTAAAGCTCATTTATGACTTTTAAGTTTAAATTTGTAGTATTGATGTGAAACATGTTAAGTTTCAAGTAGAGACAGTAGCAGTACAGTAGAAATGTTGCAGAGGAGAAAAATAGCTTAGAAAGAAAATAACAAAAGAAATAGTTTACAAGAAAATTATGGGACACTGATTCATCATCACTCTGATACTTATTTTTTTTAATATATGTGTGCAAGAGTGGAAAGGGATGAGTTACACACTGTTGTACAATATTACAGAGGCATTGTTCATACCTGAAGTGTTTAGGAAGTATAGAAAGTATCTCAGAGAAAATGAAAGGATCCAAGAAAAGAGAAATATCTTTGCTTTGTTATATAATAGTGAGGTAGTAATACTTGGTGAACAAGTGATTTAAAATTATTATAGGGATATATCACTTTTGAAGATGTCAAATCTTGATTCAATTAGTATTATGTAATTAGTCTCCTAGCTCTATTCTTCTATACGCTTGTCTTGGGACCATAACATGAATCTGATATCAGAAAGACCATCTAATGGCATTGTAAAAATAATTTTCTCTAGTTGATACAGATTGAACTGAAGATGTGAAAATATCTGTAAGAGAGGACATTCAGTCTCACTAGCTATGCTGGTGTCCTTTCAGACAAAAAATAACTGTGTTGCCCATACTTCAAATTAGCTCTGCACTATTTGAATTACTGATTTTTTAAAGAGCCAGGTGTCAGATAAGGGGGTTTGTCACTGCTATTCTGTATCAGCTTTGTATCAGAAACAATGCTGATAGTTTATTTGTTCCTTCTCTAAGAAGAAATGATGTCTTGGCTAAGTTGGATTCTCTGGTTCAGGAGTAGTATCTGATGAAGCCAGCTTCACCACTGTGCTCACTGATAAGGAATAAAATGTAGAAGCTGCAGAAACTCAAACAGAGCTTAATATTCTTCTCTTTAGACATGTCAGACCCATTCCATTTTTCATACTTTGTTTCTCAAATATTGAAATAATTGGAGCTGCAGAAATAATCATCTCTCTGGAGTAAACATGTATCTTTTTTGCATATGGCTTTCTCCTCTCTTTTATTTTTATCAAAACAGCATGTCAGAAGAACATGTTTTCAACAGCACATTACATAAAATATTGAATGCAATTTTTAATAAATGGATTTTAAAATTACTTGGTGTTTGTCATAACATTTGTTTCTTTAGCATAGGTCTCCTACCTGATGCTGTGAAAGACAGAACTGTGCTATACAGCACACTGTAGGAATTCGAAGACATGCATAAAAGTCAATGTGGATTTATACAGTTGCACCTGCATAATGAGCTGCAAACCTTATTATTAAAAAGGAAATAAATTAAATTCAATTGAAGGTATTTGCAGCTCACTGATTGCATCATACATTATTAAAAAACAAACAAACAAAAAACCTCTTTTGCAGCCATCATACTTTTATAAGAAAGCAGCTGAAAATAAGCACCTTAATATCCTTTTTAGTACATGTTCATTGATTTTTTTCCCCTAAATGCTTGAGCTGACAGGGCTAAGCAAGTTGTCTCAGCTGCAATTTGGAATTAGATTTTTCTTTCTCCAAGAAGAGGAAGTACAGAATGGAAATAAATACCATGATGTAGTCCCATTGAAATGGAGTTTTCTTTTATCTAGTACTGAAGGGATCTACCAGCACACTCATTTCAACTCTTTTAGCTATCTTGTAGCTCTTTGAATGACATCAAAATATTTACAACCAACTAGAAGTATCCAATTTAACTAAATGTTTATGGACTAACAAGTAATTGAGGACTAGGATCACAAAATAGGCAGTAGTATAGTTGGCTTCATTCTTCATCGTTAGAAAGGCAAATAAATGGAAGGTAATTTACAAATGCATGATAATCACAGAATCACATCCTGTAAGGCTGACTGATAATTCTGAAAAAGCTGGTTTGTGATGAAAAGTGAATTTGCATGGTGGGGACTAGTTCTGAATCAGGCCCCTTTATCCCTCAGTGATGTTAGATGAGAGTTGAGCAGCTGAATTATGTATTATTATAAAATAAATATTAATTTATTGCATTCAAAATTAAAATAGTCTTTTATTTAAAAAATAGCAGTGTATAGATCTTGCAGTAGTTTTCAGACTTTGCATATCTACCAGGTGACAACAAACTCTCTACATTCTTTCCCCAAATATGAAGGGTATATTTTACTAGATTTAAGATGTCTATTTTAAAAATAGAATAAGGATCACAGTCTCTTCACTACAAGGATTTTATTTTAGAGTATGAATATCAGATTCCTGTGCATGTCAAGTAGATTATAATGTAAACTGGATATCCACTTTTAGCTGTGTATCTACATAGTGTAGTGCAATACATAAAGCAATAATACAAATTAGTGTTTTATTAAAGTGGCCTTCTACCCACACAAGCACAGTTAGTATTTTCCCCATACATATATGGGTTATATGTGGTCCTGGGACATCTTCTGCAATGCTAAGATACTGCAGAGATTTTGCTTTTAGAATGAAGATTTTTTCCACTATTTCTGAAGGAGTTGATCTGAGCCTATTTTTATTACAATTCCTGCTCTGGCAAATTTGACATCTCTCCAGAGTACACACTGTATGACAGCTACACGGAGTAGAATCAGTCCCTTACTTCTCAATATCTATTTGGCCTTGCTCTCTGTTTTGGGTGGATGCCAAATGGAGAGCTCCTTGCTTCTACGATGGTCTCAATTTTGCTGCAGCAGAAGCTCTGGCTCAGAAAAAAAGCTTCTTAAAGGCAAACGGTTTTGCCCTGAGTGAACCCAAGTGTTAGAGTTTTAAAATATCTTTATGAGGGCTGATATAATTTATAATATAAACATGTGAGGCTACCATGTGTCCTTCTTTCCTCAGATAATTTCCCAAGATAATCTCTAGGTAGTTACTAAGTAAGAAAGTGTAATCTGGCATCAAAAAGCTGCAATGGACAGGAGCACAGAAGCCAGCAGCATATTGGAAGGTAGAGCTTCCCACAGACATGGAGTTTATTCAGTATAGATCTTTAAGATAAGGATCAGGTTTTAGTCAGTGAAACATTGTCCTCAGTTAATATTTCATATACACTATACATACAGATTTAAAATCTTAAAAGATTAAAAGCAGAAAGTTGGCACTTGAAATTACACATAAGTACTTCATAAGAAGTGAAGGAGTTTTAAAGGCAAACTATGCTGTCATAAACACTAGAATTACTGGATTTTCTTAAAAGTTATTTTACAATATTAAGTTTCAAAAGACCCCAGATATAAGATTTCAGAAGATTAACATGTATTCCTAGTAGCTTTATTGTGCTTTTTGTATTTTCAGTCTCAAATAATTGAGCTGAAACACAACACTTTTAAACTACAATTCAGCACTATAGATGTCACACCTGAATGATGTTAGAAAAAGCCATAGATCACTCAGTTATGGAGGAGTAATACCCCTAATTAAAACAAAATGAAAAACCTTTTAGACTTCTAGAAAAGGTTGATAAATGGCTTATCTTCTGTTTAATTGGAGACTAGCTGAGAAGAGGGCTCCTTAATACTAAAAGAATGAATTATTTTTTATTTCTCTGACTGATTTCCCTTCTAAAATTATCTGTTAGAGTAGGCTTATGAAAACAGAAATAATACATGGTAGAAGTACATTTCTGCAGTTAACTGTTAGAGTGTGTAGCAAGACTTTCATCAGGTGAAAGTTGATCTCAAAAAGATTACTTGAATACTGAAAGCTAAGTACATATGTGCTGGGCTGAGGATCTAATCACTCAGCTTACTTTAATTGGATGAAGACTTGGAGGGGATTTTTTTTCTTGTCCTGAAGACAAGGAGATGCTACATCGCTTCATCACTTGTGGGGTAACTCTTAATATTAAAACACTAGGGTTTGTTACACTTCTTGCTAAGTGTTGTATGCATTTTATTTAGTCTCATTTAGTTTTACCTACTTTTGCAGATCAAGAAACTTTTTATGTTCAAAACATTGATTTATGTGAAAGTTGATATACTCTGTTGTGAGTAATTAGCTCAGCTTTCAAAGAGCAGAAATAATGATTTCAAAATTATTCTCTTAACACCTAAGGATAGTCAATTATGCTTAGCAGCTAATAAATTGGATTTTATTGTACTAATTATGTAACTCAGAAATAAAAATGAACGCTGATGTAAAAAATTACAACAGTGATTTATAATCTTTGCAATTTTGACATAGTGTTAATAAATTAAAAAAAAAAAACGCTAAAGATTGCTTTATATGTTATGTGTGGATAAACACAGCCCTTATTTGCTTTGTCTAAATAAAATGCCTATTCTTAAACTTTATAAGCAATAATTCATAAATTTAAGGATAATTCTGGTCATAGAAATCATCTGCGTATTTTCTCTCAGTCTCAAGAATATTTTTCAATAAAGTATTTACAGCATTTTTCCAGAGCAATTAAAAATACTGACATTCCTGTTTGTATAAACTAGCTTGATTATGCACCGAACTGGATATTATGCCTTTAGTAAATAAAAGCATAATATACTAAAACATAAACTTATGCTGGTGTGGGTAAGAATGTATTTTAGCTTTCTAAGGGAGCCATTCTCAAAGCAAATCTCTTACCTTTGTCCAGAATGACACCTGTGCAACACTAATCCTGATCCCTTCCAATTTTATAATGTATTGTTGAGGGAGCTGGGCTCCTGTCAAGAACTGGCAACCCAACATTCTGCTGAATGCAAACTGTGCTGCAAACTGTGAATGCAGCACAACCAAACAAGCACAACCAAAATCCTCTCTATAGTCTCCAAATCTGTATTCTCAAATCCCCCAAAATACGTGTTGCCATTCATTTGAGTTCATAGAATCATAGAATTGGCTGGGTTGGAAGGGACCTCAGAGATCACCAAGTCCGACCCTTGATCCACTACCGCTGCAGTTACCAGACCATGGCACTGAGTGCCACATCCACTCTCTTTTTAAATATCTTCAGGGACAGAGAATCCACCACTTCCCGGGGCAGCCCATTCCAATGTCTGATCACCCTCTCAGTAAAGAAATTCTTTCTAATGTCCAACCTAAACCTCCCCTGGCACAACTTAAGACCGTGCCCTCTTGTCTTGCTGAGGGTTGCCTGGGAAAAGAGACCACCCCCCCCCCCTGGCTACACCCTCCTTTCAGGGAGTTGTAGAGAGTGATGAGGTCTCCTCTGAGCCTCCTCTTCTCCAGGCTGAACAGCCCCAGCTCCCTCAGCCTCTCCTCATAGGATTTGTGCTCAAGTCCCTTCACCAGCCTGGTTGCCCTCCTTTGGACCTGCTCCAGGACCTTGATATCCTTCCTGAACTGAGGGGCCCAGAACTGGACCCGGTACCAGAGGTGTGGCCTCACCAGCGCTGAGTACAGGGGCAGAATCACTTCCTTGGACCTGCTGGCCACACTGTTCCTGATACAGGCCAGGATGCCATTGGCCTTCTTGGCTACCTGGGCACACTGCTGGCTCATGTTCAGCTTCCTGTCAATCCAGACTCCCAGGTCCCTTTCTGCCTGGCTGCTCTCAGCCACTCTGTCCCCAGCCTGGAGCTCCCCATGGGGTTGTTGTGGCCAAAGTGCAGGACCCGGCACTTGGCCGTGTTGAACCTCATCCCATTGGAATCAGCCCAACTCTCCAGTCTGTCCAGGTCCCTCTGCAGATTTCAGGCCTGATGTACCTTAATCCCTATAAGTAATGATCCTGTAGTCTACACCGTTCACATGAAATATGGATGTCCCAAACAGGTCTCAAAACATCAACCTCTCTGAATAATAACAGTACAATCACCACACAATAAGCACGGGCATCAGGGTTTACAGTCATAGCAGACTATCTTATTCAGGGAGGATAAACTTTGCTTTTTTTCCTGTTTCTAATTTTAGTTTTAGTTACTGTATCAGAAGACTACACTATGCTAAGTACAAGCGATGCCTCTTGATTTTTGCACATTAATTGAAGATCAGCAATAAGCTTGAAGTGCTCTCCATAGCACCCCTTAACCACAAGTTTTATGCCACTTTGATGAAAGTTCAGTAAAACTGAACTTTCAGTCAGCAACCTGGATACTCAGATTAATCTTGAAATACTGCAATTTTCAATACCTTTGACTTCAAGAGAGATCTTGAACTATTTGAAGGTCATAAAAACTTTATAAACACCATTTTTATTTGCATATTTGCGTATTTTGCATTTGTGCAAAACTTCTGGGGCTGAGACACAATTTTAGCAAAACCATAAATCCACCACTGTTAATTTTCTGAAAAGATGCCAGTCTATCTTTCTCCCTTTTTCAAGCACAACCAAAATCCTCTCTAGTCTCCAAATCTGTATTCTCAAATCCCCCAAAACACGTTGGCAAGATGCAGCAATTTGAATTCATATGCATCGGGGAGTAGACCAGTGATAACCATGTGAAACAGCAAATCCCCAACCAATGTTGGGGATTAATTAGCCAGATTCAAATTAAAACCCTCCAAGCCACCAATCTCTCTGTTTCCAATATTGTCACAGTGAGAAAAACAGATCACAAATGTTGTCTGTGTTGCTCTACTGGATGACCCTGCAGGCAGGATCAGAGCTACACCAGCCATCTGTTTGACCATACTTACTGGAGTATTTCTGTGGGTGCTTCCAAGTGATCCCACTGGTACTGAGGGAGAAGGAAAACCTGAGTAGTCCTGGTGCTTTGGGTACCTATACCTGCACTGTAGGTAAGATGTGCCACTCAGTGCAGCTTTCAGCTGTCTCATCCAATCTTCCACTGATGACCTCAAGAAGAGAAAAAAAAAAAAAATCTGCGTTTCATTATGCCTGTTGCCAGGCAGCATTTATTTTATAGGCATCCTGAAAGCTGAATGAGTTCATATATGGGATGATATGAACATCAGCATAGAAAGCAGGAACTAAAACCTCACCCAGCTTACCTCTATACCAGAACTGCTATAATGAATAGGTTTATGATGTTAGATCCAGCTCCTGAGAGCAGGAATACATAAACAAGGAGCTGTCACTATAAATGCTTTTTCCTACTGATGATTTTTCCCTGTAGATGAGTAATATTTTTATCAGTCAGAATTTTTTTATGCTTTATCCTATAGAGCTGCTTTTCCTCCAAAAAGAAAACAAATGCATTACATTGCTCTACAACAAGTCCAGTGTAACTAATCTCAGGATTGAGATAAGCCAGTCATGCTATATACCAAAATAATCTTTACTGGTTGTTGCTAAAATGCCACGGCAGATCTCCTTAAGTTTATCTCCTTTTTGAGTTCATTGTAACATTTGCATTAAAACAACCCAGCCCCACATACAGCACTCCTTTGCATTTAATTTTATCCTTAGAGGAACATAACAGATGTTAGCAAGGTTACTTAATGCTTCCCTGAAAGAAGGTCCAACAATAATACCAAAGGTCATTGCTTTTTTCAATACGACTGCTTTCATCTTAATGAAGATAAATATGAATGTATTAATTGAATTAACTGAAATGCATTTATTTTTTCACTCTGTACGGTCTCCTTAATGAGTTTTTGTCAGAGGAGCATAAGAATGTAAAAGATAAGTCTCTGATAAAGACCTTCAAATTCAGCTGTCATTTAATACATCAGTTTTCATCCTATGTGCCATTTTGTCCGTAAGCAGAACCTAAAATACTAACATCCTTAGTGTCCTAGGCAGCTGATTAAATTTATATTCCAGTGTAGAAAGCAAGACTGGATCCCTTCTCTGAGACAGAGAAGTCAGCACAGTAGGAATTATGCTGAATTTAGCATGTATTGATAAAAATGTGTTTTCATCTGCAGAATGTGCCTACAACTTGATTTTGAACAGAGAAATTAAATGAAGCTCTCTTTGCATCACTAAATTTAATTGTAGCATAAATCTAGAAAGATTCATTTGAAACACTGTGATCAGGATTTCATCTGCTGTGTTACAGGGAGTGGAAAACAAGGCTGATTTACAAACAAGGTTGTGCAAGAAGGGATGGCAGTTCCTCTAATGCCTGCCACATTCCCTGTGGCTGTCCTGGTCCTCTCCATTAAGGCCAGCCCTGCCAGAGAGGGTCCAAGCTTACACAAGACCTCTCTCTTGCTTTCCTTCAGTCTATTCACCAGTCTTCTCAGTACTCACTCCCAGAGGAGCTGCCAGCTTCCCTGTTCTAGGTCCAATTTTTTCTACCTGAAAAAACATGCAAATTTTTTTTTAAAAAGGAGAAAAACATAAAATGAGAAGAGTTGGTAAGAAGAAACTTGAAGCAGCTGCTAACATATTAAATTTTTGTAGCTGATGTGTAGGCTATAAGGTCTATTATATCCTATTTCAGGGTTTTACTGGTAATTGAGAGCATATGCATACTCTCTATCAACAACAACACCACAAAAAAGTTCTTGGGAAAAGGCAAAATGAAACATTACTAGGAATAAGAAAGCTTACTTCAGAAAATACATTTTATCACAGAAATGCTGTCTCTAAGACAGAAATGAAGTGACTAAAAGCCTGTATTTGTTCCATAGGGTTTCATGCTGTATCTTCATGCAGATGGCTGGCACAAAATATTCTGTAAGGCTACTGTTAACAGTTACATGAACTACATGGGCAACTAGACATAATAAAGGACATACAAACTTCATATTTATCAGATGTATGTTCATCGTTTTCTACTTACTTATTTAGAATAGTTTGTTTATGCCAGGTCTTACACACGCATCAGTTGAAGGGATTGAGTCCTTCAGGCTTTGAAGGCCATAAAATTACAGCCATAAAATTATTAAACCTAAAAGATGCAAGGACAAAAGATCTCCCAGGTAGCCCTAAGCCTGTATTTGTTACCCTGTACACCAGACTGATTATTGACTGAAAGCTTATTTGCATATGTGGCAGCAAGAGGGTAATTGACCAAATTGTTCAGGTGAGTATGCTGAAATGTTGACCTGACTGTGTACCTTATATAAACCACAGTCTTGCTAATTCACAAATTAAAAGGTCATGAGATTATTTCAAAGTTATTAGGACATTTAGTTTCTGTTTGGTTCTTCACCTCCCTCCTGCATATCTTTCATTACTATATATGCAACCAAAGCCAGGCAATTTTGGCTACTCTTTTGTCCTTAAAAGATCTGAAAATATACTCCTCTTTACATAATTGTCAACAGCTAACAGAAGAAGCCCTTGTACACTTTCAAAACTAAATTATTTTGTATTATTTCTTACACAGAAATCTCAGCATCAAAGATTAACCTCAGCCTTAACAATGAGGTCTTTATGTTAAAGTAGGACATAGTGGGCTTATTCAGTTTTTCCATCAGGTTTGTTTCAACCAGAAAATTAAAGCAGGAATGAGGGATATGCTTAAGCTATATTGTTATTTTGATTATTTTATACTATCCTTTTTAAATGGTGAATTATTACATAATGAAAACAGCTAAACCTGTATAAAAACTTATGGTACGTATATAAGAAATATATACATATATTTATTTATAGTACAATAAATATATCATTTAAATATATACTATATATACATATATATTTAAGTTTCTGGCAGAAATAAATAGACTTTTTTCTTAAGAGTTTCCATATCTCAAGTATTTAGTTATTAAATATTTTTATAATTTAACCATTCAATCATATAAACAGCTTTAGTCATACACATTCACAAAAAATATGAAAACTCACTGTTCAGAGTTGTAGCTGCAAGCTTACAAATTAAACAGCAGAAACCTGCAAATACCAGTAGGTCAGATCTCTTGCTAACTGTCTGTTCAGTAAGATCTCCCAACTTTCTGACATCTTTGGAGTTGTCAAAAGACATTATCACAAAGCAAGCTCAGCCCTTGTAACACTTGCTATCTATAAAGACTCACAGAGGGAGTTTTGTGCCTATGGTTTGAAAATAAGGCATGCAGTGATCATAGACATTTATCTTAGTCAAAGCTGTAATGAGAAAAAGGGTTTTTTTGTTCACATGGAAATCTGTAATCCATATTCCCAGCAGACTAAATGTAAATGAAATTCTTTCCTGCCTTTGCAAGCCTCAGCAATGGTATTTCATAGTTTTGGAAAACATATACACATATCAGAACATACAAAGATCAGACATGGAGATAAACAGATAGTCAGTGGAATGCAAAAAGAATCACAAGTAGATTTCCCCATAGGTAGTATTGCTGAATTTTTACATCAGAAAAAGCAAAACTATAGTCATTGTATGTCTTGTACCTGTGCTGCTATATATGCATAGCAGATACATAAAACTCAATCTTAAAACATACACTCACTAACAGCATTTTCAAATCTATTAAAAAACCTTACATATACGTACACCAAGAGCACCCCTACACAGTGTCTATATTCACATGGACACTCTGGATAGATGCAAATTGTATGCCAGGTAGGTGAGCCCATGGTAACACAGAGACTGCAGGTTTGGCTGTGCATCTTTCCCAGCAATGATAACACCTCAGGAGCCCTGCCTCATCCCATCACTTTTTGTACCCTTCAGCAAATCCTGTGTGCTGCCTCATAAATTGCAAGGCAGAAAATCACCTTTATCCTAGCCCAAACTAGCCCAGGCCCAGGGGGAGAGCTTTGGATCTAGAGATCCTACTAGGCTGACAAGACATTAAATCCCACCAAGGAAAAAAAAAAGCACAAGGGTCTTGACTGTTCTGCTCTATAAATGCTCTTTTCAGCAGCAACCTTAAAGAAAACAGGCTCTATTCTATACATGCAGACCTGAATGGAAAAGAGGATTTTAGTAGTCACCATCTGAGCTGTAAAGGCATAAAATGTGTAAAGAGAAGCTTGGGAGTAGCAGTGAAAACTGCTACTAAAAGGCACATGAATGAAATACTGACAAAGAATATTTAATAATTTTTTTATTTAAAAATAAAGTAGACAACGTAGATAACATAGACAAAACTTAGTGTTTAACAATTCAGTACAAGGAGACAAATGTTAAACATATTTGACTATCCTGTCCTAGCAGATACAGGTCACTTCAAAATGCTTCAAAACAATTATTTGGGGCCAATATGAACTACAGCAAGTATGCATACTTCTTCAGAAGAAACCAAAAAAAAAACCAAAAAAACAGTGGGATCTCTTAGAGGAAAAGTTGATAAATTCATCCCAGTAGAATTTATTCAAAAAATAAGACTATCCAAAATACCTAAAATGAATGGATTATAATGAAAATAGCACTTTATGTAACTTTTGGGATTTCTAGGAGCAATAGTAAGTTGAGCCAGCTATTTCTTAATATCAGAGATGTTATTAGGTACAATAATAAAGTGCCCTTTTGTACAAGAATCAAGGAGCTTGTTTAAGGTCACACAATCAGCCAGGCACAACCATTATCTGTAACCAAGTGTTTCCAATCAGGCTACTGCTCTAATTAGAAGCTTGACCTTCCTAGGCATGAAAAATCACATTCTCCTCTGCCACCGAATTATTTTTTAATTTGATACTACTGAATTAACAATATGTGCAATTCATGGATGTCATCTATGGACACAGATTTAATACATATGCTCCTAATATTTTTTCTTCCCCTTGTATTTCATCTGTATGAATTGCTGCCTGAGTAGGCACCATCTGTCCTTTGTTCTACGTTGCCAGAATTGGCCACTTCAGAAGGAAAAAAAAAAAAAAAAAATCAGTCAAAATTTCCTTAACGATGCAAATCTGAGATTAAGGCAACATGGCTACTTAAAGACTGGGATTAAATAACTCCTTATACTCCTCACTATGCAAAACAGTTTGGGTTCATTACATCTTTCAATATATGAGACTTTTTCCAGAACATCTGTAGTAGTTCTTGTCCACTTTTTCAACACCTTTCCAGTGTGTTGACACATGGAAAGTACAGACCCCAGACTCCAATGGAACTTTTAATTTTGTACTCTCACAATCTGTAGAACAGATACAACAATCTGTACAATAGTAGCAACATCAAATTGTACCTTCTGGTTAGTGTCCCATCTATACATCAAAGAATATCAATTGCCTCATGACCTTAGGCTTGCACTGGCAGTTCATGTTGAGTTGGTTATTTATCATACTATATTAGCATGGATCTCTATGAGCTAGTGAGACACACTGGTCTGCAATATGGATCTCTTGTAATTTCCTATTCTATCTCTACCTATAATTTGAAAATTCTCAATAATACTTTTCTCCATATCCTCGTGATGAACAACAGAATTAGCCATGTATTTTTGTAGCTTTCCTCTCTGAGATTTGTCTTGCCTGCAAAGAAAGTAAGCAAAGAAGAGATTTTTAGAGCAGAAAAAGGAAGTAAAAAGATAAAGTGCTCAACAGAGAGTTTAAAAAAAAAAATCTTTAAAAAATGACTGCAGAGGCTGTTAATCATGAAATTAAATGTGTCCAGTGACATATACATATTCTGACAAGGCCAGTGCCTAATGAAAAGACACTGAATTGTTAAAGAGGGTGGTTGTTCTCAGGAGCTGCACAGGATGGAAAGAGAAGAGAGCTGCCAAAACCACGCTAAAGGCCGTACTACATTCAGCAGTGAATTCCTTCTGGCAGGGACCTTTGCCCTATGCTCATCAGATCATGGATCCATAAGTGTGGCTGTGTCTGCTCTGATGGAAGAGACCGTCCAGCTCCGGTGCCTCACCTGCCCCTTCACCTGGCCGGGCCACCCCAACATCTGTCAGCACGGTGTTGTGTCTTCTTTCAAAACCTGAAGTAATTCTACAGTTAGCTGCTTATTTAATTTACTGCCTACTTCACCTTTGAGATGCTACTTGCCCCTGCCACCTGCTGTAGTGAGAAAATGGCACTTACTTGGTCACAAACCAACACATACCCAGGGGTCAGCAGTACCTGCCCACCCAGGTAGACACACTGAGTTGGAATCACAGAATCAGAATTTTCAGGGTTGTAAGGGACCTTTAAGATCATCTAGTTCCAACCCCAATGCCATGGGCAGGGACATCTCCCACTAGATCAGGTTGCTCAGAACCCTGTCCAGTCTGGCCTTAAAACCAGGGATGGGGCTTCCACCACCTCTCTGGGCACCGTTTTTCATAGTGAAGAACTTTTTCCTAACATCTAAGCTGAATATACCCTCCTCTAGTTTGAATCCATTCATCACTACCCAAGATCTAAAAGTCCCTCACCAGCTTTCTTGTTGGCCCCCTTCAGATACTGGAAGGCTACAATAAGGTCTCCTCAGAGTCTTCTCCTCTCCAGTCTGAACAACCTCAACTCTCTCAGTTTGTCTTCACAGGAGAGGTGCTCCAGCCCTCTGATTATCCTCGTGGCCCTTCTCTGGACACACTCCAGCACATCCATGTCTTTCTGGTAATAGGGGCTCCAGAACTGGATGCAGTACTCCAGGTGGGGTCTCACGAAAGCAGAGCAGAGGGGGAGAATCACCTCCCTCGCCCTGCTGGCCACGCTTCTCTTGATGCAGCCCAGGATCTGGTTGGCTTTCTGGGCTGCAAGTGTACACTGATGGCTCACATTGAACTTCTCATCCACCAGCACCCCCAAGTCCTTTTCTCAGGGCTGCTCTCAAGCCAGTCACTGCCCAGCCTGTATCAGTGCTTGGGATTGCCTCGACCCAGCTGCAGGACCTTGCACTTGGTCTTGTTGAACTTCATGAGGCTGGCATGGGCCCAGCTCTCCAGCCTGTCAAGGTGCCTCTGGATGGCATTGCTGTGGTACCCCCAACGCTCTCCCAGCGCGGAGCAGCTTTGCCCCGGCACCCACACCGGCGCCCACCACTTTTTCATAGAATCATAGAATCATAGAATTGGCTGGGTTGGAAGGGACCTCAGAGATCACCAAGTCCGACCCTTGATCCACTACCGCTGCAGTTACCAGACCATGGCACTGAGTGCCACATCCAGTCTCTTTTTAAATATCTCCAGGGATGGAGAATCCACCACTTCCCATGGTGGCAGCCCATTCCAATGTCTGATCACCCTCTCTGTAAAGAAATTCTTTCTAATATCCAACCTAAACCTCTCCCAGCACAACTTGAGACCGTGCCTTCTTGTCTTGCTGAGAGTTGCCTGGGAAAAGAGACCAACCCCCCCCTGGCTCCAACCTCCTTTCAGGGAGTTGTAGAGAGTGATGAGGTCTCCTCTGAGCCTCCTCTTCTCCAGGCTGAACAGCCCCAGCTCCCTCAGCCCCTCCTCATAGGATCTGTGCTCGAGTCCTTTCACCAGCCTGGTTGCCCTCCTTTGGACCCGCCAGCCATGAGGAGACAATAACAACGGTTAAGGCGGTAAGCACAGATGCCCCAAGCCCTGCCATGGAGGGACACCCCCGCCTCATCCCTGCACCCCTGTCTCCCCCGCACCCTACCCCTTGAGGCGGCGGGGCAGCGATGCCGCCCACAGCGGCTCCCGGCGCCACCGCCAGCGGCCGACGCGGGGGAGCGGAGGCCGCGCGCGCACCTGCCGCGGGGAGCGGGGATGGCGGGGGCGGGGCGGGGGCGCGCGGCCCCCGCTGCCGCGGAGGCGGGGAGGAGGGAGACCGCGGGCGGGCGGGCGGGCGGGGCCGCCGAGTGACGCGGGGCTGCGCGGCGTAAACAGCCCGGCGGCAGCCCGGCAACGGCAGCGTTGTCGTTCTTGGCCGGCCTCGGACTGCATGAGGGCCGGACCGCACTGGACCCAACTCGACCGGCCTCGCTGCTCGGTTCTGTGCGGAACGGATGGGGAGGCGGGCGGCTGGCACCGCCTCGCGCAGCGGCCCTGTGAGGGACTGACGCCGCAGCCCGGCGCGGCTGGCGGAGACGGGCGGCTGTAGGAGGCGCCCGGGGCGGGAGGAGCTGCCTCAGAGAGGGGTTCGCCGCCCGAGCGCCCTCGGTAGGGCCGGTGTCGGGGCGGCCCGAGCGGCGGCGGCGGCGGGGGCCGAGCGGTGAAGATGGCGACCCCGGGGATGGGCTGGCAGCATCCGCAGCACAGCTACAGCGGCGGATCCGCGCCCGGCGTGGGAAAACTCGGCTCCGGCTCAGCCCAGGCGGGGTTGGGCGCCGAGCACAGCCCGGACCTGCACTTCAAAATGAGCAAGAAAATCGCCCAGCTCACGAAGGTGAGGGAGCGCCTGCCCCGCCGGGCAGCGTTAGGCGCTGGGTTCTACCGCCTCGTAATTCTTCCTTCCCGTTTTGCTTCCCTTCTCCTCTTGCCGTCACCTCGGCAGAGATGTGGCTGAAGAGGAGGGGTTGGCCCTCGGGGATTGATGTTGAAGCCGGGTGGGATGCAGCCGGGTTAGCAGCCCGGAGACCGGGCCTGGCCCGGGAGCAGCCCCGGGGGAGCGGGGCGCGCCACGCCGGGGTCCTGCCGGGAGGGCTCCGGCGTACCGCAAAGGTGGAGAGCGGGAACAGGGGGGGATGGAGACGGAACCGCTCACGGAAACTGCCGCAGTACCGGCTCCCTGTTAGCTGTGTCCACGTTCCGTCTAGCAGGGCCAGGTATCCGGGTGTGTGGGAGGCGATCATTGATTGCTGGACGGATACTTGCTATTCGTTCTGTGAAAATCGTAGCTTCTCTTCAAGCTCTTTAGTCGGCCGTTCTTTGAGGTTTGTTTGTTCGGGTTTGGGTTTTTTTTGTTTTTTTTTTGTTTTTTTGGGGGGGGGGTTTTGTGGTTTTTTGGTGTTTTTGTTTTTTTTTTTTAAATAGATAAAATTCCAGTGGTGCTTTCCTTTTGCTGAAGAGAAATACTGCTTTTTTTCAGGTGTCTGGTAATATCATCTATGTCTTGGTGTGTGAGAAGTGTGAGAGAATATCTGTGGTCTTGTATTGCTGATTCAACAGTTTTTGTTATATCTTCCCCAGTATAGAAAACATACTGTATCTCTCTTAAAGGCTAGGGTCACCAGGTTTTAGATGTTGTTGTATCTGTGATTTACTTAGAATAACTTTTTAAAAAATGCTTTTGGTGCTGTGTTCTTGCATGTATGATGCTCATAGGTGAATAGTACTGCTTAGCAAACCAAAGGCAGGTTATCTTTTTTTAAAGAGGAAGAAGAAATAAAAGCACTGAGAGAACTGCTAGTATGGTTCAAATGTGTGCTAAAATGACTGAAGGTGACATTTACTTGGAACTAAGAATGAAGAGAATGAAAACTGGCAGTCTCGCAGTGGATATGGTTCATATTTATGCACAGTTGAGGCACCATCGACCAGTTAAAAGTGGTATTTATCATGGCACACTGTGCACCTTAATGTATTGGAGGACTGATGACTGATGGATATTTTGTCTTGTCTTTGAATTAAGAGTTAAATTACTTCTTATGTTAACATCGATAGAACTAAAATTGTAATGTAGTGAGGGGAACAGTATAGTTTAAATAAGCTGATGAACCTCTTTTGTTTTACTCCATATCCATCTAAATTATGAATTAAACCACTAGTGTTGTTACTGCAGACTCGTGTTCCTTGAAAGGTGCAAAAAGCAACTGGAGATGTAAGTTAGCCTTACCTTAAGGTCTGGGATGTATGTAAAGTAATAATTTTTACTTGTGTGTGTCCTTTGATGTATTTCCCTTCCTTTTCATTACAAGTTTAACCAACAGGTTATCATTGCTTTCAGAAACAGTGTTCCACTTCTCTTGTGAAGTCATTTGTGTACGCCCATGAGTTTCACATAATTTGGCCTGTGCTCTCTTGAGTTATTGTCAGGTATCTTGAGGCAGATGCGAGTTAAATGTAGTTTTAAATACATGATGCTGCAATATTTTAAATTAAAATATTGAAAAGCATGAAGATAGGGAAAGTAAATACTGTATTTTATTACTTTTTTTTTCTTTTAATTATCCATAGTAGGATTCTTCTAAAATTCTAGAAGTTGTATGTTTGTCCTGCCAAAGACTTCAGAGTAGTGCAAATAAAAGCAAAGTTGTTTTCTGCTTGTGTATTTTAAATAACTGTAAACTATGTGACTGTTGAAAGAGTTTGCAAGTGGATTACACTTTTGCAGCACTGGAATCTTGTATTTATTCTCCAGTGACTCGGAGATTATGATGTTGTTGTACTTTGTGTGATTGTGTTCTCAAGTTTTAGGGAGAAAAGTTGGATTTAAGGTCTAAAGAACGATATTTTTAGATATAAAACAGGATGTATAATAAAAATACTTTTATTGCACCTCTTGCAACAATAAATGAAATACTTTAAAGATTAAGATTCAAAGTATTATATAGCATTAATTTCATTGAGGTAGAGGTGCAGATTTTGATAGTTCTGTAGTTAGAGAGCTCAGGTTCTGCAGCTCAGGTTTGCTATTTGACCTTTTGGAAAGAGAGGCTTAAAAGAAATACAGAAACTTCTGGCTAAAGTATAATCTGAATTTTCTAATTTGAGCCTGATTTGATAGATGGCTGTGGAAATTAATCCTTGAGAAAGAACTGAAGATAAAGGGGAAAAATATGAACACAATACTTAATTCCTGTGAGAGTTTACTATGGGAAATAGAAGTAACTTCACTTTGCAGAAGATTTCTGGAAATAAGCTAGTATCTATTTTGCATCATCTTATTTCTGTGAAGGTCTTTTGAAGAAATTCTGTACTTCTGCCTTTGTCAAATGCTTACTAAATTATTGTGTTGAATTCCTTTTCAGTAATCTAGGAACTTATTAATAATACCACTTCTTAATTGTGCTTCTCAGATTGTTTAGTGTCTTATAGGTAGAACACTTACCACAGACCTTCCAACTGTTTTCCCTGTTTGTTTATTTATTGTTTTCCAACCCTTCTCAGAGAAGGTACATCAAGTTTCTCAGTGGTCTTAGAGTTGAAGTCAGCTGCTTTGCCAGGTCAAAAAACCCTACGTATTTTTTCTGTGGTAAAAGGAAATATAAATATGCATGGGACACTGCCAGAGGGATACACATAGTTAAGTTATTCAGACAGCTTCTGTATTGTAACAAAAGAAATGTGACTCAGTAGTTTATTTTTGCCCGTCCTTGTACAGTTTGTGTCATGGGCCTTGAGTAGTGGCAGAAGAATATGCTTTCCCCACAGAAGATGCAGGTCACTCGTGAAATAAATAGGAGTTTCAGTATTAGGATTCCTCTGTTATGTTTTCACATTGCATGAAAAGACTTGGATGTTTGAATCAAAACACTGGTGAGAATGGTAAAAGTTTTTTAATAACCTGATTTAATCACTAATTCGATGAGTGAAGCAAAAGAAGATGCAAATCCATTTCACTAAGCCCAACACTTGGGATGGGCTTAACTATAGACTTTCTTTCAGGGAGAGGTGAAGGCTTACTTGATTTAAATTCAGTATGTGTAATTCATAGGGGAAGGAAAACAATTAGTTAGAACTGCAGCTTTAAAACATAAGATGATACTCCATGTTGTGTTTAAAGACTGTGGTAAATTGTAACTGAAGCAATTTTAGTTCTCCAGTATAAGCTCCTTACCGTAGGCATTTTCAAAGATCTGTGTACCAGTTTGGGGATAAAGTAGCATCTGACACAAAGATTAAAGCCAAGGAGAAATGAACTGTGATTGTAAGATTGCATATATGTGTGTGTACTGGTGTGTGCTGGAGTGCTAATGCAGTGTTGAATTATGCCATCTGCAGATGAAAATATGCACATATATATTTAATTACTTTGTGTAAGACAACTGGAATAGAAAACAAAAAGCAAGTTGCTGCTATGCTTACATCATCAGGGGAGAAGGGATTAGTGTTTACAATTGCTAGAAGAGTACAAGTGTTTTTGTTTTGGCTTGGGTTTTGCTTGGCTTTTGGGTTTTTTCTGTTGTTTTTGTTTGGTTTTGGGGTTGTTTTTGGTTTTTGTGTAGTTTGCAGCATGAGTGTTTGTGATTGATTGAGAAATCTGTACCCTAAATGTTACTGCGAAGTCTGTTGTGCTACCTTTGTGACATCATAATAAATCTTTGACTTTTATGGAATATCTGTGATCTGTACTGGGACTGTGCAGTGGAAATCTTCATTGCTGATTTGGTTTCATGATATCTGTTGCAGAAATTTTATGTTAATAGGAGGAAGAGTCTGTAAGTGCCAGGCAGATGATGTATACCCTACAATGATTATTTCTATCTGTTTTATAAAAAGAAAAAAAAAAAAACCAAACAAAAACTAAAACTGTAAACTCCAATGGTATATGCTTAGAGAAGGATAGTTCAGTTTTGGAGTTCCAAAAGTTAAAAAAAAAACTCAGCTAGTTCAAAGACTAAGGCAACAAAGTTTTCCAAGATGTACTCTACTGAAGTAAACAACAAACTAGAATCTGGACAACTGAGATGAGAGTTCTCTTCTTAACTCTGTCCTCAGCTTGTTGGATAAACTTGGAAAACTACCTTTTTTTTTTTTTTTTTAAAATATGTATTCATCTCTGTCTTCTTGCCTTAGAGAGAAGTACTTAGAGAACATGTTAACATGATAATAAAGTGGTTAGCCCAGTGAGATGCTTAGTGATGTAGAGAGTAGATTAATTTCAAAGACTAAGGAGTAAATTTAGTTTAGTTGGTGCCCTTCAGTTCAGATGCTTATGCTGCTTGTTGTGTGGACTTAGTATGGTGTTAATATGGTTAAAGGTCTCTTCAGCTATCACAGAATGCTCTGCTATGGAAGCAAGATCTATAGGATTCAATTTAATGATTTGTAACAAAATGTTTCAGTAAAGTTATTCTGTTTTTTGTTTGGAAATATTTTGTCTCTAGAAGCAAAGCAAGTGAACCATATACAGAAAGCTTATTTTTCCACTGGATTGTAAGAAAAACTAGCATTATAAGAAGCCTTAAAATAAGGAAGAAAAGGGAATTTTAAAAATGCTGCAGAAGTGTTTTGATGTTAGCTGTCATCATGTGGTAGTTGATGCCATTAACAGTTTTTACAAAACTTGGGGTTTAGCTTTTTAAGCAGCCTTATGCCATCTCTGCAATGTGTGTTAACATTGGCAGTAGGCCAGTGTTTGCTAACAGTTCTAGGATTAGATGAAGGGAACTGAAATTTTAAGGTGGGTGTGATTTGACTGCATATTTGAATGTCAATATTTTGCATATGCTTCTGACTGGTAATGTAGGAATAAATGTTATGTTTTGTTATTTCATAAGATAGTTTTAAAACCTAGGAGATATGAAAATGTAATATTAGCTATTCATTTCTTCTGCATTTCTTGGGAGATAATCAATTTTGAATTGTGTTAATTATTACAAAGACAGCTGAAGTCAGTTGTCTAAGAAGGGAGAGACTGACGGTAAGAACTGAGAAAGCAAGAGAGTATCTCTGAAGCGAATTCTTAAGATTTCTTTCTTTAATCATGGTATTATAATCTATCTTCCTTTTCTGACTCTGTCGATGTGGTGTTCTGACTGTGTCATTGTTCTGAAACAGTTATGGTCTTTGCCAGGGATATTTGCAGAATGTAGGTTTTCTGTGTCTGTGATGGTATAAAGACAAAGATAGGATTGGGTAAAAATGGCATATCTTTATCCCCATCTGGTGCAGTTCAGAAAAATTAAGTAGAGCTTTTTGGCTCTGTTTTCTTCAGACCTTAGATACAATTAGCTATTATTGTTTTTATCTGAATACTTGCTAGTTGAAGCACTTATAATTGCTTTAAAGCTTCTAGTTTAGACCTGAAAATGTCTTGTTTACCTTCCATTGTTTTGTAGAACAAAAATTATAGAACGTGATATTCTACTTAATGTGCTGTTTGCCTCTGATAGAAGAAATCAGAGCTCTTGAGGAAAAAAAAAAAGTTGGTATGTTGGAGACCTCAGACCTATATATCCCTCTAATGTTTCTTCCATTGATTTTCATTGTACACCTGGCGTGAGAATACAGGGGTGCTATAGGGACCTGAAATAAGTGTGTTTTGGATCTCAGTGTTGGGCTATGTGTGATTTAGGTCAATGATTTTACAGTGTTTTTGTCACAAGACATCAAGAAGAGACATAGGACAAGGATGATATATTTTTAATATAAAAAAAGTTACTCAAAATAAATGCCTTTCCTCTCCACCCACATAGTTTTAATGATTCACTACTGTCCCACAGTTGTTCTGAGACCACTGACAGCTTAATGTTGTAAATATATTTGCTGTATGTGTATGTAATTGACAGTGTGATGTTGAAAAACTGTCTAATCACACATTCACATAAGCTGCTAGTCTGCAATGTACCTTGAATATGCTTGTGCATATATTAGCTTCTCTGAGATTGTTTTTGGTGGCTGTTTGTGGCTTGTTTTTTGTTTGTTTTTTACATTTTACAAACATCCAAAAGAGTAATCAAAATGGAGACAATTGAATTTAGAGAGCATTAATAATATGATGTGGCACTTAAAGACGTGGTTGAGTGGTAGACTTGGCAGTGTTAGGTTTACAGCTGGTCTTGATGATCTTAGGAGTCTTTTTCAACTTAAATGATTCTATGTGTACTATGTTGTTATATCTCTCCTGAATCTGCCCATATACTTTGTCCTTGTGAGACCTCACCTGGAATACTGTGTCTAGCTCCAACACAAGAAGGATGTGGACCTGCCAGAGCATGTCCAGAGGAGGTCCGTGAAAATGATCAGGGGGCCGGAGCACCACTCATATGAAGATAGGCTGAGAGAGTTGCAGTTCTTCACCCTGAAGAAGAGAAGGCTCTGGGGAGACCTAATAGTGGCCTTCCAATACCTGAAGGGGCCTACAGGAAAGCTGGAGAGGGACTTTTTAGTGAGAGGACAAGAGGTAATGGTTTTAAACTAGAAGAGGGGAGACTTAAGTTAGAGATTAGGAGGAAATTCATATTGTGAGGGTGGTAAGGCACTGGAACAATTTGTTTAGGGAAGTTGGGGAGGCTCCATCTCTAGAAGCATTCAAGGCCAGGTTGGGTAGGGCTCTGAGCAACCTGATCTAGTGTGAGGTATCCCTACCCATGCAGGGGTTTTGGAACTGTATGATCTTTATAAGGACCCTTCCAACTCTAACCATTCTATGACTTATTGCTGTAATGAAATAATACAGAATTACAAGGAACTGGAAGATTTTTAGGTGTTACCTCTCATATGTATTTCAACTGTTAAATCAGATAAATCAATACAATAAGGATGTTTAAGTAAAAAGTGGAAAATTAAGATTTTAGTATGAAGTTCAATGTTACAAAGGTGTAAAAATTTAACAACTAAAAGAGAACGTGCAGGCCATAAGTGAACTGGTATGATAACATCCATAAAGTTTAAAAGCTTTCAACCTTGCATTGCTTTTTACATATAATGAAAACATTCAGAAATGTTTTGAACTTTAGTTTAATTTTGTGAGGTTTTTTGTTGCTGCTTTTGTGTGTTGGTTCTTTTTTTTTTTCCCTGCTGTTTACAGTTTTCATATGTGCCGCATTATAAAAGAATGCTTTTGGTATTACTTTGACTTAGATAAAGTCAAGGAAGTGCCAGTTCAGAGTTACAACAATACAGAAATGCTTTTTTCCAGTTGCAGAGTACTTAAAGAGAGTCTTATTAATATTTAAAAAAGAAAATTAATGGTTGAACTCTATTTAATTGTACAAGGCATTTATAGATTCATTCTTTTAAACTAGCATGGACACAGCACTTAGAAGTACTGACTTCAAGGAGCTCGTATTTTTCAAGTCTTAAAATGTATCAGCAGAAGACAGTTGGGTTTGTTGCTGTTTGTTTTTTCTTTGTTATTCAGAAAACTGTGATAGTGCACATTGTTTCAAAATGATGAGTCTTGCCACTTCTTTCAAAAAAGTCAGTTGCAATTTTAATCCTAATTATGCTTTCTTCAAACACTGTGAAACTACTTCGTAACAGCATTGTTTATATTTGGATGTGTCTGTATTATCATGCAACCTATTGGTCACACATACTTCCACACATTAAAAAATAAAGTACAGTTAGATGTATACATTTGATACATGTGTAGAAATGTCACTTGCCAAAAGTCTTTGTATTGGCATGTAACTTTGAGCCTTAAGTAGCTTCTAACCACTGAAATTCTTTCAACATCTCATTCTCCAAACTCAGGATTTGGTTTTAATTAAAAAATAGTAATTTTGTCAGTGATAATGTTGTTTCTCTTCCCCATTCTCCAAATCTCCATTGAAGACTTTACTCTCCTGTTCAGTGGAGGAGGGGGGAGCTACGATACCTTATGTAGTCACTTTTCTTCCTGTTTGCACTTTGTGTTGTGCCACTGAGTTGTGAAACTTCAATTAACATTTTGATCTATTATTTTGGTTGGGTTGCTGGCTAGCTTTCTATATTGTAGCTAACATGATAGGATTAACATGGAGTTAGAAAACGTATAGAAACAGACAGTTCCAAACCCCCCCGACCCCCATTTTTTGGTGGTTTTTTTCTTTTTAAAAGCATATGGCCAATTGCTTTTGCTGAGATAAAATTTGCAAAAATGTAAAAAATGTGTCTTAAAGCAGAGATTGAACTTTGACATGAGGATCAGGTTGTGTTCTGTGAGGTGATCTGGAAACGTTATGTGGCATTTCTCTTTACCTTCATGATTCTTGGCTTGGCTTTCTTTATTTCTGTGCTCTGCTTCACACTTTGTCATGAGTACATTTTAAATCTACTGGGTAGTGCAATTACAATTTGGTGCATTGGGTATATTCTGCCTTACCTCCCAATACCTAATTCATGAGGCTGTAATGTGAGTAATTTATCTTTGGACAGGAGCTGCTATATTAAGTATCCTTGCACCTTCTGTAGAAGCAAAAAGCCTGAAGCAAGGTTAACTTCTGTTGATTTTTACTATTTTCCATAGCTGTGAGATGGTACTCCAGAATAAACAGTATTCTAGGTCTCATTGTTGGATGTAGCTGTTTGTGAAATAGACTTTTTTCTCTAATGACTTACTTTTTTTTTTTTTTTTTTTTACTTTCTCATGGACCTTTGCTTCCTGGTTCAGAGGGAAACTGAAATTCCTTCTTTCAGAAAATTGCTAGTTGGAGACACAAGTAATGTTTTCTCTCACTATCAAATATATGTGCCTCTGTATGTGCCTATATGAAATACTGGTAAATGTGGCCCTGTAAAGAAGATCTTGAAGTCCTTACTGACATGACCTTTTTTACTTTGCTACTAATTCTTGAGTCTCTTCTGTTCTCCTTTCTAGGAAAGGGGTCCTTAAAGGTTCTTATAGAAAAGGGAAGAATTGAACACACAGGAAAAAAATTGAGAAATTTCTCATGTGTGGGAAGTATAAAACCCCTCAGTATTTTGCCAAAGAATTTAAAGTAGCCTCAAGTTTCTGTACAAGAACCGATGTTATCGAGGGACACAGCATATCTTTTAGTGAAGTCTGAGGCCGTAGGTGCTTTTCTTGGAAGGCTTGGGAAGCGGAGCGGTGCCCGTCAGCCATGTCGGAACCGCGCTGGGTGTTGCTCCCGCCCCGTGTTTCCCCCCCCGCCGCTCTCCAAGGTGCTGAACGCAGGGCGGGGATGGGCAGTCAGTCCCCTGGTGCTGAATCATAGAATCATAGAATCGGCTGGGCTGGAAGGGACCTCAGAGATCACCGAGTCCAACCCTTGATCCACTACCGCTGCAGTTACCAGACCATGGCACTGAGTGCCACATCCAGTCTCTTTTTAAATATCTCCAGGGATGGAGAATCCACTACTTCCCAGGGCAGCCCATTCCAATGCTTGATCACCCTCTCAGTAAAGAAATTCTTTCTAATGTCCAACCTAAACCTCCCCCGGCACAACTTAAGACCGTGCCCTCTTGTCTTGCTGAGAGTTGCCTGGGAAAAGAGACCAACCCCCTCCGGCTACACCCTCCTTTCAGGTAGTTTTAGAGAGTAATGTCTCCTCTGAGCCTCCTCTTCTCCAGGCTGAACAGCCCCAGCTTCCTCAGCCCCTCCTCATAGGATCTGTGCTCAAGTCCTTTTACCAGCCTGGTTGCCCTCCTTTGGACCTGCTGCAGGACCTCAATATCCTTCCTAAACTGAACGCAGGACTGCCTCGATGTTTTCGTTTGCACAAAAGCAAATAAGTTTTACTTGCCAACATGCAAAACAGCCCATTTCCCTGCTAGCAGGAGCTTTCTGGAGGCCCAAATTACATAACTGCAATTGCCCAGTCCTATTATGTAGTCGGTGTGGCGAGCTATAAGATATATTACACTGAACTGAAGGTAAGTGAAGTGAATTATTTATCTGAAAAATGCATGCTATGCCATTTTGTAGCGACTTCTCAAAAGCCTGACAAAGCCACAAGTAAAATAAAAACAAGTACCAGTATTTTTTCAGGGAGTCCTGTCAGGAGTTAAGGAGATATTTGAGAATATTTAAATGAGCAGCAGTATTTTATTCATACTGTCAAGACTCTAAAAGAGAGGTTCAGTTTTGATTTTCTACAGCTGACTCAGGGAATATCCAACATAAAACTTTGTTATTTCCTTCCGAATTTATACTTGGTTTAATTCTGTTCTGAAAGAATTACATTCTGACCTTTTAAATATTTTTTAAACGTTAGAAAGGAGAGTGACTTGTCATAAAGTTAAGTAAAAGTATTTATTTTATTTCTGAATGTTGCCCAAAGTATCTTGAATTCCAAAGCCTTTGTAGTTCTCACAAAGAGAAAATTGCATCTTGATAGTATGTACTACTAAAACCCATTTATTTTTATGATTAATCATAAGCAGGGATACAGGTCTGTAAGATGACTACTTTTTTCACCCTGTTTCTCCACTTAAGTGTTGCTATTTCTGTAGCTTCCTGGGAAGGTTTGAATTTATCATCACTTTGAGAGAAAATTCATTAGCTTGTCTATGCAACAATTCTTGTAGAGGTAAGATTTTACTGTGCTGGTTGGTTGTTTTGCCAAGGGCAAACCATTGTTGTCTCCTTAATTCAAAGTCAGTTGCTGAGCCCTGAATGCATTTTCTAGTGCTTTGTTTCGCAGAGTCTAAATCCCTACAAACAGATGGAATAAAAACATACTACCTTAAATTTGTCTCTGTATCTGAAAGGCTCAAATCAAATATGCAGATATTCAAGATACAAATTTGCAAGAAATGCAATTCAGAGAGTAAAACAAAATGCGTAACAGCCCTATGGTCTGTTCTGTGTTCCTTGCAGCAATTTTAAGATCTAATCATATAGCAGTTGTGTCAACTATATTCTAGATAGATGGTATGAGGGTAAATGGGATTCTTTCTCATTGGGAGGTAGATTGGGGAATTTGAACCTTCTTTCTTTCTTTGTTTTTCTTTTCCTTCAGTGTGTTTCTCAAGATTTAACTGTCTTGGGAAATGGCCTAAATCTAACTGCACTACAGATTTCTGACATAATCTGTCTGGTAGAGGTTTAACATCCCAGAACTGAAAAGGGGTTTTGATTGGATGTTGGTACTGCTACACCTCTCCTGGTACAAGAGCACCAGATTGCAGTTGCAACTATATGCTAAACCAGTCTGTGACAGGAGGAAATAGTTGATTCAAGAATTTGATTCTTGAAGTTGATTGTGATCGCAGAATGTATACCTAAGCTATTATTGTTCATTAGAGGGCTGTGAAGGACTATTGTTGCAAGTCTGTCTTTTACCACAGTGGAATTTTCAGGTATACATCATTTTTTTAATCAACCCTCACATGTTCTTCTTTGTGAAAATAAGCACGCTTAAAATAATTTGGTTAATTTGACTTTCTAGTTCAGTCACTGATGTATTGCATGACAGCTCAGGCAATACAATGCATTGCTGCATTTCTGGTCTTTTCTTATATACTAGTGCTTGCCTTTATAAGTGGTGGGTTGCCTGCTATTTGAGAGTCACAGTAGGCTATATCAGATGTTGAATCAGAGGAATTTCCTGATGGTTACACCTTCACCTCAGTTTATTCCTTCCTTACACTTGTTTTCTAAGAGAAGTCATGTAGTACAGTAGCTTGCATAGCTTATTTTTAGCTAATTATCTGTTTTCAGGCAACTGGGATAGCTGAAAAACAGTACAGATTTCACTGCTCAGCATGCATAGCCTATGGGGGGGGGAGGGAGGAGGAGAGAGAGATGGGGCTGGATTATAAGGCTTCAGCATTAACAGCTGATTTAATATTTTCCTTTCTGAAGTACAGAAAGTATTACCAGTGTTACCAGACAGTATTACCAGACATGAATTTTCTGTGTACTGTAGCTTAAGAGACAAGGCAGCTTGTATGACTTTCCTTGCAGAAGTTCACAAAGCATTGAAAACTCCAGTTGTCTTGTTTTATGTGTGGCTTGAGAAAGTCAGATGTTTTAGTGTCCTTAGCCTTTGTTGGGGTTCATTTGTTTGTTTTGTTTGTGTTGTAATGGAGAAGGAAGCGAGTTGAATTCCTGGTAAGTCCATGGTAATTTGTGGTTACTTAGTACTTTGTTAGTCAGACCATCACTACCCTTTTCTTCTTTTAAAAATGTATATGTTTAGGATTATGTTCCTTCTGTATTATGATACACTAGTATCACTAATGTTCCATTTTAATGGCACTTCATTTAATTTGTTGGAAACTCTGCAAGTTCTAGTGCATTTTATGTTCTAGTACTGTGACTGAAGATTGCCCAAAATCAAGGAAGTGTGTTCAGAACCCTTCAGTGAAAGAACTACTGCAAGCATTTATTTAACTTCTTATCTGTAAAAGTAGACATTTCTGAAATGTCTGTGGCTCTTCTGGTATGTGTTGATCTTGTTCCTTCTTAATGTTTTCTTTATTGTAAATACACTCTCATGGAAGTGATGTTTGGAAGCTGTTTTGTACATAGTCTTTCTGACCCTTAACTTACAGGTAGAAAACCATGGATGTTCTGTGAAAGTAGAGATTAGAATTAAGGAGATGATCTGCTAAAAGCAGAACAGAAAGCTGTATCAGGTATCAAAATCTATCCTTTTTTTTTTTTTTTTTTTTTTTTAAGAACCTTTCCTAAGTAGTATGGGAGGAGTGCATTAATTACTTGCAATTATTGTTTTAAGAGTATAGTTTATTAAGAAACAAACAAAAAAACCACCCAAAACCCAAAGAGAACAATGACAGACAAAACAAAGCACAAATACTGTTTGCTAGCTCAGTTTGAAGGTAAGCATGTAAAGAGCCCCAAATCCTAAGTTTCAACAGCTAAAAAGTTCTGGTCCTTGTTGGGGCAAGTGAATCTGCCACAGATATCACATATTAGCTATCACAGATTTTCTTCTTAGGCTAGCTCATCACACATAAAACTTGAGGTGCTGATGAAGATCCTTATTTGACTGACCCAGCAAGTATTGGGAATTTTTATTGGAAAGAATTCTGAACAGTCTTGCCTACAGCCTTTTGTGTGATGTATTACCAAAAGAGTAGGAGTTAATGACTCCCATTTAATGTGTAATAAAGTAATGTAAAAGGCAAATTACTACCTTAAAATAAATTGCTTGTATCCTAGCTGCCAAACAAGCAATAGTAGAGGCTGCCTTTGTAGTAGTATGGGGTTGCTTTTAAAGAAATATTCGCTAGTGTAGTTCTCCAGAAGATTTTACTACTGATGAAATTTAGAGCCAACTAGGTAACTATAATAGGAAAATCCAGATGTTGCACTGGTAGCTGAGTGTTCAGGTTGAGAAGCCACAGGATTCCACTTACTGTATTTAATGAGATGAATAGAAAAGAGGTGCTTTAGATATAACTGTATGCTTTTAGTGGGACATCATTTTTCTTGTGGGTCTCTAATGGAGCTATTGTGATTTTCCTAATTAAGTATACATAATCTTTGTTTTTTGGTTGTTTTTTTTTTTTTTTTTTTACTTGTCTTTTAATTCAATGGTTCAGAAAATCTGTTATGGTAGGAACTGCACAAAATTTAAGTATCTTGATAGACGGAGACAAGGAGGAAGGCATACACAGTCTTTTTCTCTGGGACTCTTAAAAGAAATTTTCAATTGATTACATCTTCACTGCTGCTTTTCATGTGCCTGTGTGTTTTCTCCAAGTGTTAGACTTGTGCTAGACAAGTAGATGACAAAGTGGATTGAAAAGTGGCAGAACTGCTGGGCTTGAAGTGTTGTGGTCAGCAGCATGATTCCCAAGTTGGAGATGAGTCACTAATGGTGCACCCTGGAGGCTCATACTGGGGACAATATTGTTTAACATCTCTTTTAGTGACCTGGATGATGAGACAATGCTTGCTCAGAAAGTTTTTAGACCCTACAAATCTGGGACAAGTGGCTGATAAAACAGGTGGGTGTGCTGCCATTCTGAGCTGGACAGGCTAGAGAAATGCACCAACAGGAACCTCATGCCAAGTCTTGTATCTGGGGCATCATAACAAGTAGGTGGATTGGATTGACTGTCTGGAAAGCAGCTTCTCAGAAAAGGCCCTGGGGTCCTGACAGACAAGAAGTTGAACCTCAGCCAGCCATGTGCCTTTGTAGGAAAGAAGGCCAACAGCATACAGGATTCATTAGAGAGAGCATTGCCCAGCAGCCCAAGGGAGCTGATTCCCCTTTGCTCGGCACTGGTGACACGCCTGGAGTAATGGGTCCAGTTCTGGGCTCCCCAGTAAGAAACATGGACATACTGGTGCAAGTCCAGCAAAAGGCTACTAAGATGAATAAAGGAGTGGACCATCTGTCATACTGGGAGGGGCAGAGAGCTGGAGCTGTTTAGCCTGGAGAAGAGAAGGCTCAGGGGGATCTTAGGAATGTGTGTATACCAGATGGCAGGGAGCAGAGATGACTGAGCAGGCATGTTCTTAGTGGTGCCTCATGAAAAGACAAGGCAGTAGGCACAGACTACAGCATAAGGAGTTCTACTTAAACATAAGAAAAAAACTCTTTTCCTGGGTGGATGGTCAAATACTGGAACAGGCTGCCCAGGGAGGTTGAGGTCTCCTTCCCTGCAGATACTAAAAACCCACTTGAGCAAGGCCCAACATAGAGTCTGTTCCGGCTGAGTCTGCTTTCAGCTGGAAAGCTGGACTAGGTGACCTCTGAGGGGACCTTCCAACCTAAGGTCTTCTGTGATTCTGTACACAGTTTGTTTCTATAATAGTTAATGTGTTGAACCTTTAAGTTGTTGGTGTGAAATGACAAAACAAATAGCCAGTATTTTGTAAATACTGAGAGGTAGCTAGGAATTATATTGTTCGTTGTATGATAGATAACGTGGAGGTCACTGGGAAGTATCTCAGTGGCCTACTGCAAACTTGTCCTAGATTCATCTCAGTCTGAGCTTTGAGAATAAACTTGGACTGTCAAATGGTGTAATTTGGGCAAAAGTGACTGTGTTACCTTCTTTTCTTTATGGTTTTTCCTTCCATAACCTCAAAGAAAAAATAATGCGGAAGCTTAGTGATCAATCCTTAGCTTGAATTTTTTTGTTTGTTTGTTTGTTTTTGTTAAAATCTGCATAATTTTTTCCAGAAAGAGAACTTACTTCGAAGGTAGTATTACTTCTCTACCACCCCTGCTTTCCCCCTCCCCTCCTTGCCAAATAAAAGAAAAACATACCTTTCATTCTAAATACTTTACGTTTTTAATGCTAGCTTCATTTCCCTGTGTTAGTGACTATTTCTACCAAAAGAAATATTTTTTTTCTTAAGAAGCATGATAACTTGTCATACATAGCCTTAGTTATTTAAAAACCACGCTTCTAGCTAGGCCATATATGGAAAAATCCAGAAGCAGTCAATAGTTCAACAGCTTTTCATGATAACAATTTAGATAATTATTCAGTTTTCGCTAGATGTTTGAAAACATGACACAGGTAAAAGTAAGTAGGGTTTCAGTTTCAAGGTGGAATAGATTAAGATTTAGGAATAGGTTTTTAGTCTTGATTTATAATAAAATCAGCTTGAAAGATAAGGCAGGGAAATAGATTTTTGAAGGAAACAGGACAGCAATTTTAAAGATTTCACACAATTTTGTCCTATGACTTTTCTAATAATATGAGTAATTATTACTTAAATATTTGTCTCTGATTAAAAATAAAACTGGTGAAAGTACAGATGTCACCGTATCAATAATAATTTATCAAAGTTTGCCAGAAAAATGGGAGACTTAAAATAGCAATTATATTGGCATAAAGGATACTGTGTTAAACCCTTTCAAGAAAAGGATTTATTTCAGAATACAATAGAGGCATTTACACTTTGCTTTCAGACAAAAAATTGAATCAGCTGGCTAATCTTACTCCTTTTATATGAATGTTTTTTTCATTCCAAGTTAAAAATCTCTGTGTGTGATGGATTATGTGTTAAAATGCTTTTGTGGAAAATTTCAACTTCTGTTAATTCCTTTAGGCATTCATCACTGCAGTATCTGTGAGTGTCATCCTTTAGGCCATTTGATCCCACTGAGGAAAACTTGCTTTTGAAATGCAGTCTCTCATATTTTTGCATCAAAAGTTTTTCTTAAGTAGGCACTCTTTTAGGGATAGATGTGAAGTTCTTTCTATTAAGAAAAAAAAAAAGTGTGCAGCGGTCAATTAGAAAGTATTTTTTCATTTTAAAAAAGTATGTGAAAACAGAGAGGGAGGGAAATTTTTTAATTATATTAAGCCTGGAAAAAAATTTCCAGCTTCATTAACTGTGGTTTGAATGCCCATTAACATGTAATTTGATGATACAAAATAGAGAAACTGATAAAGGAAAGAAGAAAGAAAAGTATGGCTAGCAGGTAATTATACAGGCGGAAATACTGCTTCTGGATTTTTTCCTGAAATATTGTTCTTAAAGAATCATGATCATATAGGATGAATCAAATAATTTTTAAGTCATAATGTTGAAGAAGTCTGAGAAGCTTTGTAAAGAACTGCTGTATCTTGATAGTGTTTGTGTAGCAAGGCTCTCCTTATCATTTAAGCATATAAGCAGTCTACTTACCTTGATTTACAGATATTGGCCAAATTGAAAAATAAGAACTGATTTCCAAGGAGATGTTGTAGAACACAAACTATTTTGTGATGGTGTTTGCTTCCATTCTGACTAACTGACTAAATTTTGAAGCTTTTTTTGTCATTTTGTTATCACGTTCTTCCTTATTCATAAGTCTTTCTGCAGTGTGTTCTTGGGTTACATTGAAATCTGTCAGCATGAAAATATTTTTGATGTCATAATCAGATTTAAACTAACATTAAACTCTGTTCTGCCCTAGCCTGCAAGTTGCTTTTACACTTTGACACAAAAAGCAAACTTAAACAATTAACAAAACTAAATTTCTCCTAATTCCACTTAGAAATAGCAGCAGTTGAGAGCAGCCTAATGTGAATGTAGGGAACTGGATTGCTGAGCACTGTAAGCTTACATAAGTCCATTAGAGCCAGCAGTGCAAGAGTGAAACAGCTGAGCATTTTGCTCAGATGTCACGGAGCAGCCAAGTGGGGGTTACATGTGCCAGGTCATACAAAGCAGTAGTGGTGACATCTCCTCTATAACTGGGGAGACAGATGTGTATAATTTGATTTGTGTGGGTTTTTTGTTTGGGTTTTTTTTTTTTTTTTTTTATTTTGCATGCTTTATCTCTGTCTAACTGCTCCAGTCTTTCTGCCAAGGTCTTCAAGCCTACTTTTTCCTGCTGTAAAAGCTGTTTTGTTTCAAGATTGTGCAGATTATTTTGGGATGTTTTACTCCTGAAAATTAGTGAAATTAAATCTGGCCAGCAGGCCACCCATCTGCAGCATTCATTAACAGGCATCTTGGACACTACATCTAGTCAGTGGCTAATGTTATTCAATTAAATACCCAACCCATCTCTCAGTCCTGTGCTATTATCTTCAAATAGCTCTTCCCATTTAATCTGTATTTTTTGTTTGTGTGACATCATGTCTGCTTGCTTTTCATGGGAGTTTTTGTCTTCATTGAAGATGTTCTGAAGGTTATATTGTATTTTGGCAGTATTGTAGCTGTCTGTCATGCATTAGCCAGGCCACGATTCCTTTTTAAAACCTTTAAAAAATGAGCTTCTATTTCATCAGTGTTAAAGTTGTTGGCTTGTTTTTGAAGTAACTTTGTTATGAAAATCCTGAAAACCAAATTAGAATAGTTTTCATAATATAGGGCTTGCATGTTGTGTTTAATATTTAGTCTCCTTTTTCCTGCTTTTTCATCTTAACAGGAATAAGAACTTCATCTATTCCCCAATCTGACAGTCTAAAGTAGTGTGTATTAGCAAGTAATTTTTCCTTTTCCCCTTCATCAAACATCATGTGTTCTATAGTAACAGCTATGCTTTGTTCTAAGGACCAGAAATGTGTCTAATAAACCAATACTTTCTACATTTGTTTTTTTGTTTTTGTTTTTTTTATCTTAAATTGACCATTCATTGCTCATAATACATAAATTTGAAATGCTTTGGTATATCTCATTATTTATTAACGGAAAGGGGAAAAACTGCTGCAGCAGTCATTGTAACAAAACATATGATCATTCTAGACTACAGTAGAGAATACACTTCTACATAAAAATAATTCATAATAGTGCCTGGAAGTTTTTTGATGTTTATTCTTGATGCTGTAGACTAAACTTCTGTTTGCATTCCACTGTTTCTGGGGGGGATGTGATGTGTCTCTAGAAAAACCTTGTTACTTTTTCCTGGTGTGTCTTATTCACGTCTCTAGCAGTTCTTATCTACCCACAGATAGCAAGGGTAGATCAGGCTCCTTGGTCTTTAATTGGTCCTAAAACTAACAGGTTATGCATAAGTAATTCCTTGTTGGCACTGTAGTTCATGAAAGGGTCTGCAGCACTGAAGAAATCTTGGAGTGTCTCTGAAGGCTGTGATGGTTTGAACTCGTGGATGCAGACAGCACCAGCACTTGCAGACAGCAGCACCCCAGCAGTGCTGGGAACAAGGTGCTTCACCTGAACTAGGCTGAGTTCAGAGCTCTGACCCAGGGACCCTGCTGTCAAGTTGAAAATGAAGGTTTACCAATGACAGAAGATTGGTGTCTGCACAAGCTGTGTAGCAATATTTTTTTTTTTTAAATAGTTACCAGCTCCTGTTTCCATGTATAATTACAAAGAGTGAACCACACGAATTTTTTGAGATTTTCTGTGTTGCGAAATGTATTTAGCACTTAATACTAGCATTAAAATGATTAATTAGATTAATGTTTTTAATTAGAAAAAACATCCCCTGGGGACTAAATTGGTGACAGAAGCAGAAGACCAAGTGCAGCTGATGGTACAAAAGCTGGTCAGCTTTCTAAGCCATAACATCTGGGTTGGAGTCTAATATTTCTCAGCTAAACAGTAAAACTTCCACCTTTCTGCCATAAACAGTGGCAGATGGCACAGTGGTTCTGCCATAAACAGTGGCACTGGTGGTTGGTTTTATTCCATGTAGCTCGAGACATGGAATAATAATGCGTGATAATGCGGCAACAGACTTGATGAACCTTAACATTTAGAATATAACTAAACACTCCGATAATCAATTATTGGCATGAAAAAGGTTACTGTTATTTTTACTAACTTATCCTGTTGCAGTTCTTCAGACCTAGGCACCTAGTAATTCAGTAGATTCCTATTAATAATTGTTACTGTCTTGTATACAAAGTATGAAGGCCATTAGCTGGCAATCTGGTTTTCTGGAGATGGTGTTGTTCTGGGTGCACCTCTAGAATGGTATGCTAACTGAAAATACAATAAATCACAATTTAATATGTTTTTCCTATCCCTTGGTAAGAACTGCAATATGTGATGAATTTAAAGTGGAGGTGGAAAAGATTAGTTCCTCAATTGAGCAGTTTATGCTTCTCAGTAATATACAGTTGTACTGAAAACTTACTATTTTTAAGAGCATTTACAAGCATGCTTACAAAATGGCACACCCTCTCATTTAAAAATGAAGAATGCAAACCTTGCTTTATCAGCACACTTACAGGTATTGCAACCTTACTGCTTTTCAGTTTCCAGAAACTTACATGAGCAAGAGCTATTTATTTGAGCAAGAATTTTAAATGTAATAATTTGTTCCCATGTATTTCAGTTTCTGCTTTCACTTCACTGAAATGCTGTTAGGTTACCTTTGCTTCAGCTAGTAGAGATTTTATTTTTATGTTGCTATGCTAATACAGTGCATCAAATTCTCAAAGATAAAATCTGATATAGCTATTCCATTACTTTAAATATACTGAGATATATAATAGAGTAATCTGACAAGAGCTGGAATTCAGGTTGCTGAAGAAAATATGTTTATGATACAACATTCAGTTATATGCATTTTGATATTTGTTTTCAGTTATGGAATGAATGATGCTTATTGAATTTGTACGTATTCAGTGGCTTTTTTATGAAGTAAGTGAGTGATGAGAACTTAAGATACCTCCTGAATCCAGCATTTTGCATCTAGGCTTATTTTTCACTTGGACATTTCAGTAAGGGTTCCATTGCCAAATCATAATACCCTTGAAAATACTACATGATTTATATTTTCTGCACATTGTATTGCTGCGTAACCTGGGACTGGAACACTGCCTGAAGTAAGGGAGAACATTATGGCATTTCTGTGCACAAAGACAGGAGTCAAGGGCTGTTTTGAGCATGGGATTTGACCTGTCACCTTCCTTGACTGTTGACAGGAGGGTGACAGGAAGGTGACAACATTCCTCACAAGTTATTGTTGGCATCAGCAAAGACAACGACAATATAAAAGGTTAAAACCTTGAGTGAAGGGCATTGCAGTGATATTTTGATTTTGCTAATAGAATAGCAGTTGGGTCTGCAGAGATATTAGCAGCAGTAAGAACAGTTTCCAAAACTATGCAAGAGCTATTTTTTTTTTTTTCTTTCATTCATTAAATAACGTAAAACTTTAATTAGAATAATGTAAGTTAAGCCTATCCTTTTAGATTTTTTTGGCACAAGTGTTAAAAAACAAAACCCCAAAACAAACAAGTCAGAAAACAGAGCTTATTTTGTTCCATAGCCAATATCCTGAATCTACATTTTCACATACGAGAACTCTTTTGAGCTTTGTCACTTGTCTGAGCACCTGACTATAGACATTTCCACCAGTCTTGAAACATGGAAACTGTGCTTGGTCCCAGGAGAGTGATTCTGAAAGGGCCTTCTTAATATTTCTTGGTTTGAGGGCAAGTCAGTGCAGTCTTCATTTGTTGCCTTGTTGAATTCTACCAGAGGACTGGTCCAGGTTCTGTCCTCACAAAAAAAAAAAAAAAAACCTATACCCCAAAGGGCAGGGTTTTTTCTAGGTTCTCAGCTTCTTCTTTGTTGTCCATTTTTGTTGCTTCTTGTTTTTTTTTAATTTAAAAATATACACTAATCCAAAGACTACCTTTTTTTTCAGTTCAGATGTGTTTTATAGCTCTACTGCCTGTAACATACTTGGGAAGTGTGGGGATTTGCTGGAGTTCTTGGAACATAAACTATTGTATTAAAATAATTTACTGCATGAATAATTTATTTACTGATACTTTACAGACAGGCATACTTACCCATACCTCTGTACTGTTGAGAAGTACTTCCTATTAAAAAAACAACCTACCATGTTGTGGTGCAATTGAAACATCTCTTAGAATATATGTAATTACTTTAAAAATAACACAGAATGTCTGGCAGTTTTGCTGGTATCAAAGACACCTTGAGTGTTCCCTGGTCTCCCCACACTGCTGGCTGCCCTGCCAGTTAAGTTTATGTTCAGCTGATTTACAAGCTGTAAAGTTGGTGAGCTTATGTAGTGAGGGACCTTACACCTTAGGAGATCCCCATACACAGGATAAGATCCCCATACTACATAAGATGTCTAAACCAAAATTCTGCCTAGGCAACCAATGTCAGCATTTAGTTTTTTTCCTAAAATGAAAATTTAAGAGTAGTTATCATTTGGAAAGGAGGAATTTGAGATTTGTATTTTGTTCCAATTTAATTTTGTGTTGTGCTGCATAATCTATGTTATTCTTAAACAGAAAGTCTCTGCTCCAATTTCTCTTCAGGCTATGCTGTAAATTCTTTTAGCTTGCTTTTTCAGATGTGTTGAATGTCCTTTTCTCTATTCATATTTATACCATCAACATGCACATAAGGGCAAAAGTTTCATCAGGAAAGTTGTAGGTCAGAAAGTGTAGAAAGAAAACATTCTACAAGAGGTGTAAGACTGTCATAACTGATACAGTCACATTCATAATAAATGTCACATGCAGACTATGCAGTCACATTCATAATAATGTCTCGTGTCTAATTTGTATCATGAAAACATGCCAGGTTGTCAAAGTAACTTTTCAGAGTACCTGGGCATTTTTTCTTATCATTTAACAGATGACCAGAATACTTTTTCTCTAATATGTTGTTATTCCATGTTTGTAGGTAATATATGCTTTGAACACTAAAAATGATGAACATGAAGCGGCTATCCAAGCCCTTAAGGATGCTCACGAAGAAGAAATTCAACAAATTCTGGCAGAGACCAGAGATAAGATCTTGCAGTATAAAAGTAAAGTTGCAGAAGAAATGGATCTCAAGAGAAAGATCCAGGTTTTAGAAGAGTCACTGGAAGATCATAAAAAGATGAAACATCAAGCCTTGACAGAATTTGAAGCCTATAAGGGCAGAGTTGAAGATATGCAGCTTTGTGCAGAAGCTCAGCATGTCCAACGTGTAGTGACCATGTCGAGAGAAGTAGAAGAGATCAGAAAGAAATTTGAGGAAAGGCTACGAAGCTTCATACAACTGCAAGTGCAGTATGAGAAGGACAAGCGTGCAGCTCTGGAAGACTTGAGAGCTGCCCACAGGCTTGAGATTCAAGAGCTTCTGAAGACTCACCAGAGTCAGAATGCTACTTTAAGTAAGGGACAAGAAAAGCTAGAGGAATTGCATAGGCTGGAGCTGGAAGACTTGAACAATAAAGTTGAAGAGCTAAGGCTGGAAAGAAAAAAACTCATTGAGGACTATGAAGGCAAACTCAGCAAAGCCCAGTCCTTCTATGAACATGAACTCGATTCTTTGAAAAGATCTCAGCTTTTTACAGCAGAAAGTCTACATGCTTGCAAAGAAAAAGAAGCTGAGCTAAGAAAAGAATTTCAAAACCAGGAAAGTGTGTTACGGAAGAACCTGGGAAAGCTTAAAACTGAATTGCAAATGGTCCAGGATGAAGCTGCCAGTCTAAGAGAAAAATGCCAAAAACTTCAGGTGGCTCTTGGGACAGCAGAAAACAATGTTCAGGTGAGACCAATGATATTTTGTTCTCAAGACTCTATAAATTTACTACTTATGCTATCTTTGCATGAGGCTGGTAGGTTGAGGTGATTGCAATGTGTAAACTTAATTTTCTGTCGCTTATACTTGATTGTCATCTACTTCTATTTTTGTTTTAGGGAAGAGTTTTTGATCTTCCTTTCAGTTGCTAGTGTTCTAGTCATACTATCCAAAGCATAGTAAACTCAGTACTCAAAATTTTTACTGCTTAGTAAAAACAAACAGACAAAAAAATTCCAAATCAAACCCTGTTTCCCTGCCCCAAAGAAAGAAATAGTAAATAAAATAATAATAATATAATAAAAAAAAAAAAAAGAGAGAGAGAGAGAGACAGGTGTGGAGGATCTTGGTGACTGGTACCATCTGAGATGTGCTGACAAACTGAAATGTTTGCTAGAAAAGTCAAGAAACTTGCAGAAATGTCTTCAGTACAGGAATGTTATACAACTGACACTGTAAGTATAATTGATTTTCTGTATTTGCTGCAGTCTTGCTTGTGGATCTCATTACTGACTACCTTGCCTAAACATGTTGGGTGTTAAAAAAGTAGATTTGTTGGGAGGTAAGAAAAGACAGCTTTCTGAATGTTTAAACATATTAGTCTTACGTCTTCAGTGATGTTTTCACAAATCAGTAGCTGAAATACTGCACTCATTTTCATATGTACTGGTTTTAGCTGGGATAGAAGCTGGTATGGAGCTCTGTTTTGGATTTGTGCTGAAAACAGTGTTAGTAACACAGATGTTTTAGCTGTTACTGAGCAGTACTGACATAGTGTCAAGGCCCTTCTACTTCTCACCCCACCTCACCAGGGAGTAGGCTGGGAGAGGGACACAGTTGACCCCAGCTGTCCAAAGGGATATTCCATACCACATGAGATTGGCTCAGCTGTCAAAGCTGGGAAAGGAGGAGGAGGGAAGGACATCTGAAATTATGGCATTTGTCTTCCCAAGTAACACTTTTATGTGATGGAGCCCTGCTGTCCTGGAGACAGCTGAACACCTGCCTGCCAGTGGGAAGCAGCAAAATAATTATTTGTTCTGCTTTGCTTGGGCATGTGCCTTTTGCTTTACCTATTGAAGTGTATCTCAACCCACAAGTTTTCTTACTTTTACCTTTCTGATTCTCTCCCCCATCCAACTGGAGGAAGAGTGATCAAGTGGCTGCACGGGGCTTAACTGCTTACCAGGTTAAATTACAACATACTGTTGTTTAGGTACTAAAGTTTCTTGTTCTTAAAGAAGCACAAGACATCCCAGAAATACAAAGACTGAACATTTTTTTTTGTCAGCGAAAGTAGGACTGGGAATGCTGAGCTTGAAGGAAAAGATTCTGTGAAATTCTGCTTGGTTTTTTGGTAGCTTTGCTGAGGCCTGGAGAACAGTAATTTCTGTGGGTAAGCTTGAGTGTCTTGTCTTCTGCATTTCTAATTACTCTCAAGTTTTAAAGCCAGAAGTAATAGTCATAATTCTGGAGTTGAGATGGACCTTGAGCTTTTCCCATTTATAGCCTACTTCCAACCCAGATTTTGTACTGACTTTCCTTCTTGTTTCATAGCTACAGGATATAGTGAAAGAAAACTGCCACCATTATGAAATGTTCAATTCAGAATATCTTTTTCCACTTTCTGAAAGGGGCCTTCCAAAAGTTTGTTTCTAACTTTTTCAGTTAACAAAGCAGATTCTCCTGCCTTTCAATTGACTGCATCAAGGAGGTGGGCTTCTGGCAAGCTGCAGCAAAGAGGAAACCCACTGTATGTTGATCATTTCTGCAGTCAAAGAGTTTCTCTTGGTTTGAAAGGAAGTGTCCAGTAAAGTATTCACAGCAGTTTTTAAAGTCAGGTCCTGCTCTGAGAATTGTGGGTGAGGTGCTCAAAGGAATAATCTAGTGTCAATGTTTCATTACACATTCTGTCCAGTGTTTAGCCCTAGTTTTATCTAGTGTTTCTTACTTTATTTTCTATAACTTACTTTACTATCCTAGAGACATCAAAAGGAAAGGTATTTCCAGTCATTAAAACATAACAAGCTGTCCTGTGTGGCTGAAAACGCATCACCACACTACCCAAGCTACACTAATTTGAACTGGTACATCAGGCTTTAAACATACTAAAAGTTAAATTAAACTAATTGCCTAGCTCATTTTATATATATCCATATGCACTTTCGTTTGTGTCAGTACTAAACACTCAGAGTTGCAATGAAGGACACTGTGAACTGCTGTGTTCTTCGAAGTGAAGAACTCTCAGGTGTCAGAAATCAGGTTTCTCAGATTGGCTCCCAAACTCTGCGGACCATTTAACCATTTTTATTTTTCACATAACTGAGTATTCTCTTATGTATTCTTGCCATGCCATATATCCAGTATCTTGTAGTGCTTCAACAGTATTTTTTGAAAAACACATAGTACAAAATGAATATGATGATAATATTACAAAATTTCAGCTTTTGTATGAATAAAACCTGTTCACCGAAGGGTCTTTTCTGTACATTTTAACCTAAAGCTCATTTAAATTTGAACATGATTGTATATAATAATAGTTTTTTACTGTTCTTTCTCTAGGTTCTTCAAAAACAGCTAGATGATGTGAAGGAGGAGGAGATGTCATTGTTAAGCAAACACAAGGAAGTGGAAAGTGAACTAGCAGCTGCTAGAGAGCGCTTACAGCAGCAGGCTACTGATCTTGTTCTCAAAGCCAGTATGTATGTCAGTAACTTAATCTGGAAATCAACTTCATCTATTTATTATAGCCTTTCTTCCTTCCCTTTTTCTGTTAGCTTTGTGAAGGCTTAGAGTGCCTAAAAACTGCTCAGTGGTGTTCATAGAAGTTTCTGACAAGTTTTGGTGCCTATGATTCTTTTTTGTGTACTTATTTGTCCAAATATTCTACCTTTGTATGGCATATATGCACCTTTCAGGCCTTGGAATTTCTTGCCTTAACCACACTTGTACAGAATGCTGCTGCTCTGTGTCTGTTCTCCACATAATCACCGAGCCATGATTCCTGTTTCTCCATCTTCTTTTCAGTTGCTTTGTCTTTTCTCCAAGGGTATCCCACTTTGTTTTACACCTGCCACCAGAAGACTTGCAACTTATCTGTTAGGGTTTTCTTTACAGCCATTTTCTTGAGTTGGTATATGGAACAGCATAGAAAATGGTTAAAGATTTGCCTATACACATGTGGATTTACACTTACTGGCATTGCTTCTCTAGTGAACTGTTGAGTGGTAGGGGAATGGCATGGGCCCAGCTACCTGAACTTGGTTAACTATCCTATAGGTAGAACTAGGCTAGGAATAAGCCCCTGGCTTATCTTCAGCCTTGTTCAACTTGACCAATAGTAGAAATACCTGATTATTTTCCACACAAGTTAGCACAAGCCCAGGGGCTCTTCCCAAATGTCAGTTTGGATAAGGTCACCTTGTTTTGAATTCTGGGATGCTGCCAGACTGTGCCAGTTGGTATTGGGGCCAGAAAATAATTCACAGTGTTAACTTGCTAATACTGTAATAGTTTATTATTTATATAATATATATAATAAGATACAATGTTTACTGTTACAGTTTACTATAATAGTTCCTAGTTTTGTTTACTATTTTTACTATTATGTTTACTATTACAGTGGCTACATGTGGCAATGCAGTCAAACTGTATGTAAATGTGGCCTGTATCAAGCCTTTATTTCTGTCCTTTAAAAAAATAAAGCAGTTCCTACAGATGAACTGAGTGTGTGAGGAGAGATTCACACCTAGGACAGGTGGCATAGATAAGCCAGGTCAGGTAAAGGCTTGGAAATAGTCTAGGCTATGTTCAGACAACATAGAGGCCAGCAGGGACCCAAGACTGCAAGATTTTACTGCATGTACATAGCTAAAAGGAATGAACTTTGTGCTAAGAGCATCTCCAATGGGGACCTGACTCTTCAAAAAATTATGAGTGAGACACTTAAAAAAAAAAAGAAATGACCTGAGACTGTTGCGGAAAAAAACTCTGTTCTTGTACACTTGTTGACCTGTTGCTGTTTTCTTCCATAGGCAGAAGCATGGGAAGGGTTCAGCTCCAGTTTTCATCTGAACAAACTTAAATTGCCAGATGTTTTTTCCAGGTTACTGATCATAGGGAGTCAGCTTGCATGAGTCCAGCACTGGTCTCCTCTGGCACCAAAGTTTTTAGCTTTATCAGAATTTCCAGTGTGTCCACACCATTACTGAGCTCAGTGGGACTGTCAGGAGTACATCTCTGCTTTACAGAACCTTCCTGTGCAACAAGAAGCAGGAGCCCTGTTTAGTTGTGCCACCAATCCCTTACTGTGTGATAGAATTGATTGCCAGCCTGTTTGGGAGAGGTTTCTGTTGCTGGCCTACTGCCATCTCCTTGAATTTCAGCTCATCATTGGAAGTTCAAAAATCCTTCCCCAAAGAAACTAAATTCTCCTACTTAATTAATGTACAAAATATCTACTTATGTGCTACAGTTTGAGAACACTGAGTTAAGTCTGTTATGGGAAGTTAATATATTCTTCCTCCATTTACCCTGGAATTCTAAACTTAAAGGGAAACTGCAGCATTTCATACCTTCTGTGGTACAGCATGGCAGACTGGAAACCTGTATTGTGTGATAGTATGCTAGGACTACAGCTCTAGATCACTGTGCTTACAATAAAATATGAGGGTGCATAATACTTCCTGACAAACTTGAAATTGCTTTACAATTATTTCCTTCTTACATTCTAAAATCTGGGTTTGCAAATCTATTTCTTCCATAGTTGAACTTTTGAAAGAAGGGAGTTTTTGAAATGCTACAGAAATTAAGCATACCTGTTATCTTAAGTTTTTCTCTTCAGTTTTTAGTTTTATCAAACTAAAATGCCTAAGTGACTGTTAGAATTCTTCAGAACTTTGTATAGTAAGAACTGTGCATAATTTGCAAAAATATTATTTTTTGTAGTGCTTTTCATGGCCAAATTCCACTGTTCTTTCTTTCACATCAGTGTCTGCAGGCAAGAAAGGTGAAAACTGTTTCCTTTGGCTTATGTCTTGCACAGGTAGAATTGAATCTGAAGTCTCAGGGGTTTTGTCTTGTGAGAAAGCATGACAAGCAGTCCACTGTCTTAGCTGTTTCTTAGCAAATTAAAGTTAAAAGCAATACTCTGTCATTAAAACTCACCTAATCTGTCATTTTTTAATATTATAATAAAATGGGGAGGGGGGGGGAGAGGGAAGGGAAGAGGAGGTAGGAGGGAGGAGCAGAGAGGGGAAGTCTAGAAGTTGTGACTACTAAAGAATTATTCTGTGTAAATTATAGTTTATTATATGGATGCTTTCCTTATGAGAAACTGTTAAGGATCTCTATGTAATTCTTGAAAGTCTGCTTTAAAAGGCATATTTCAAACAAGTCTAGGTCATGCAGTTTATGAAAGGGATAATAGGGTGGTTCTGTCAAAAGATCCATTCCAACATGGAGTGTCGTCTTTAGGCATGACTTCAGAAGTTCCCACAAAGATTTTTAAATAGTGGTAGAATATCCCCTGCTGACCTTTCAATTGAACAAACTTAGGACTATCCTCTCAGTTGTTCAGTGGAACACACCTAGAGGCACTCTCTATTCCAAAGTGGTCTTCTACCCATTCTGTTCCAGAGTAACAGAAGTTTCGCTGCTGTAGTCAGTGTAGTAGTAGTGTTTTCAATAATACATATATAAATCCAGAAGGACAAAAATTTCTGAAGTCATCAATCTTTTTTCATTGGTGATGTGAATGGCAGATAATTATTCTTTCTAGCCTTGTAAATTTATTGTTCATATATGTAAAGAAATTTAAAGCTTCTTAACTTGCAGGGAGTTAGGTCATACTTTATGATAGAGAGAACAAACTCTGTTACATCTTTTAGTCATATCCCTAGAGCAAAATGAAGTGTAGTTCTGTAAGTTTTACATAGCTTTAGTTGCTATATCTAGCATGCTGGTCAGATTATGAGTATGATATAACATTTTACCACTAGACTTCTTTAGTATTCTGCTTTCTGTCATGTAGCTTACTGGGGCATAAAAATGGGTGATCATAGGTGGGGTAAATTCTTCAAGATAGACTGTGTTTGTACTAGTGTCTGCCTCTGCCTTTCCTTTGCAGTCAGTATGCACCTTTGAACCAGGAAAATGGAAACTAATGCCACTGCAGCACCCAACACTCTACTGTTGCTGGACATTTTACAATGACAATAAAACAGGGAGAAGTGGAGGGGAAACTGAGCATTGCAGTGTAGATCCATAAACTGCTTGTGTTGGAGTTGTACTTGAAAAATCACTAAAGTATGAGTAGTGTATTGCAATCATGTGAAACTAGTGTAAAGGTTTTAAAGAGCTGTTTTGGTTTTAGGTCACATTGGAATGCTTCAGGCTACTCAAATGACTCAAGAAGTTACAATCAGAGATTTGGAATCAGAAAAGTCTAGATTAAAAGAGAAACTATCCCAACTGGAAGAAGAAAGAAACTTATTACAGAGCAAAACACAGAGTCTGGATGAGCGACAAAGGCAGCAAATTCTGGCCTTGGAGAAGGTTAAACATCATATTGGTTTTAGTTGAATAAAAATGAAAGACTTAATTAAGTTTGTATGTTTGCTTGTTTCCCAAGGATTTTATGGGGTTTTGTGTTTATTTGTTTTGTTTATTTTTTTTTTTAATCTGGTTGGACTGGGACCAGTGGTAGTATGTTGCAAGTGTATCACATGACTTATATAGAGTGTAAGCCAGAGTAGAGGCAAGTTGAATTAGATCAAACTGCTTTGGAAATCTCTTAATTTAATTCAATTTGTAATCTAGTGTGTTAATCCCTGTTAGGTAAGGCATCTCAGTAAGGAGAAAGCTGAAATGGTTACAGAGTAATATAAAAAACTATTCTCTGAAAATGTGCTGAGCATGTTTGAAAATACTGAACTGAAATTTTCTATATGCTTAATACCTGAGTGTTGTTTCCCCAGATTAAGTAGAGGAAAAAGTAGATTTTGATATGGCTATATTGATTTGAATGAATATATTGAAGCTATTACTGCATTATTTAGTCAGTGCTTAGTGTTTGCTCAGTTTGTTTTGTCTGGAAGTTAATTTTTGTATATATGCCACCAGTAATGTTTCTGTATTTTTTCTACCTACTGTTCAGATTTTACTGTTTAATAGAAATAATTTTCTTTTTTTCTTGCTTACAGAAAGTAAATGAAGCAAGGGAGACACAACGTGAATATTATGAAAAGGAGTTGGTAAAATTGCAAGCAAGATTAGAAGGAGAGGCTGCACAGCTAAAGGAGGCTCATTCTAAGACCTTAGAAGAATTGGCATGGAAACACCATACTGCAATGGAGGCTGCACACAGTAATGCCAATAAGGATAAGAAAAAATTGCAGATGGTAGGTTTGAGGTTTCTTAAT